>NW_005054352.1:2245417-2246356 GCF_000277835.1 Geospiza fortis | reverse complement strand
CTTCCCTTTTTTGTTTTTATTATTACTTAATTATTGTTATTGTTGTTATTACTATAATCGTTATGATTGCTTTTGTTATTGATTTTTGCATTATTTCCTTTTGAAGATTAGGTGGAAAGAGAGCTATCTTCCACTCTATGCTGTGAAAAAAGGACCTTCCAGATCTCCAGCAAGCCTAGAGCTATCTTGAGAGTTTTGCAATAAAGTGCAAATGCTGAAGTTTCCTCAAGTTCCGCCCCAGCTTCTTTGATTTTTACCTTAACTGCTTGTATTTAGTTGTGTGATTTTGGTGGTTTGTAGGATTTAGGTGTTGGGGGTGAGTTGGTTTTTCAAAGATCTCTATAATTCTCTCTCTTCCCAGTACCGTGTTCGCCCCTGGCTCTTATCCTGAGCCGGTGGGGCAGGCTTGGCCGGCGCCCCTCCTGCGCTCCCTGCTCGGCCCGCTCGCCCCTCGTGGCCGTGGCCATGGACCGGGTCCCACGCGGAGCCCCCAGCGGGGCTCGGGAAGGAAAGAGCTCTGCGGAAAGGAAAGCGTAGCTCAAACGCGCTTCTCCTCCTCCAGGCTTCCCTTCTCCCGGGGAGCGCAGAAAGTTTCCTGTACAAACAGAGCGAATGTGTTTTATCTTCCCTTTTGGAGATTTTCTCCTGCCACTGTCTCTTTGGAAAAATGAACATTCCCTAGGAGGAATCTGGAGACCCCCTCGTCCTCTCTTCCCGTAACCTTTCAACGTCGTTTAAAATTATTTTTTTCTGTCTTTCGGCCATCTGTCAATGTCACATCCACGCCGCCTGCTCGGGGTGAGGGGAAGCAGGAGGCGGATGAGGAGAGTCCCTGCGCGTTCCTGATCCCTGGTGGAGCCGAGGGCCCTCCCCTACACCCCGCTACCTTGCTGACAGACCCGCCACCCTTTCCCGCTCGGCCCCCGCCCCGCCCGGCTC
>NW_005054352.1:2243520-2245379 GCF_000277835.1 Geospiza fortis | reverse complement strand
CGCGGCCCCAGCCCGGCGCGGCTCCGGGGGCCGGGCGCGACAGCAGACGGGGTTTGTCCTGTCGCCGGGTGGCGACACGAGGCGCCTCTTGGGAGGCTCCGAACGCGCATCTCCCGTCCGAGGGGAGCAGCGGGGCCGTCTGCTCAGGGCAGGTGAGAACAAGAAACAAAGTGTAGAGGGGGCTTAGGACATAGCCTTCCTCCTGAAAGTTCACTAGTCGCCGTAATCTTCCTCGTCAGCGTAGGGGGCACTAAGTAACCTTGCCGTGAAGATTTTTGTGCTGCCGAAGAACGAGAAAGAAGGGAAAGGAAAACAAATCCAAACTCCTGTGTTGCTGACAATGCTTGGGAAAAGGGTTGCTCGTCTTTCTGTCGTGACACCCCGCGATAAGGAGACGGGGTGTGCCTTGGCCTCCGCGCACCGCCTAGGCACGGCGGAGAGTCTGGGATGCGGGGCGAGTGGGGAAGCTCCGAGCCCTCTGCTAGCTCTTCCCTGAAACGATTGCGTGGCCGAGCTTCGCTGGCGAGAAATTCAAAGCTCAGGACACGCACAGTTTCGGTAGAAGGGCAGTTGTCACAGCTCTCTTCCCAGCTGGATGAAATTTAGAAGACTTCTTTAATTTTTTTTTTAAATTTCCCGGAAAAATAGAAGGGATGTGTTAGCATGTAAGTAACTGGAGTTAGAACAAGAGCCAAACTCTTCAGCATATAAATTCTCATTATCAACTTTCAGCCTAGCAAAACTCGAGCCATTTGCTTAGCTTAATCCATAGCATATGTTTGCAACAGTAGCAGATTTTCTGTGTGTGTGCGTGCGTGTGTGTGCGTGTGCGTGCGTGTGCGTGTGTGTGAGTGTGGTTTGGAACTGATCAAGTCGTAGATTTTCTGCCTGACGTTTTCAGCGCCTCCTAGTTACAGCGTAACACCTATTGAGAGAGAGAGAGACTCCACAAAGATCCCACAGCACCAAATCTGAATAATCCGACCCAAAATCGCTAGTAAAGTTTATCAATTAGGCCACTCCAACTCCTTCGGATTCATCCCACTGAGAAAGGAACTACCACGTTTCTGAGAAAATTGAGCAAGCAATTCAGTAGCATCCCAATCATGTTTTATCTGCATGATTCAATGTTTACCATTACTTTTTTTTCCCCATCTCATATAGCACTTCTCCTCAAAGTATCGCAGAAACGATAGAAGCAAACTGTGGTAGCCTCCTGTTCCGTTAACAATAATGACAGCAGTGACAGAGCCCGTGGGGATCCCAGAGGACTGGTGGTTTAAAGCCTGATTCACTCTGTTGGCGTTATGTCCCTCAACAACTTTTAAAACATCTGTCCTGCAGGAAGGTATTTTTTTCCGTACATTTAGTCTTTAATGACATTTAGTGACATTTAGTCTTTAAATATGGGGTTATAACAGAGCCCGAGCAAGACGAGAGGAGATTTCTTCGAAAGTATTATAAACACACATTCACAAGCACATGCACCCCCAATTTAGCATTATCAGTGTTTACCTCGGCTATTGACGTTTGTCTTGAAAAAGAAAAGTAATAAAAATCACACACAATGGCTCAGAAAGATCCAAGGCCCGTGATTTTGTTTTGCATCTGCGTTTGGGATGCATCACGATTGTGTGGATTGGTTAGTGGCAGAGAGATACAGGGATAATTACAGAGGACATGTTGGTATTCCTGCCAGGCGAGTCCCCGAGAGCCTTTTCCGCGGCACATCACTCCCAGCCCACGGACCCGCGCCCTCAGCCGTGCGCCGCCAAGGCCTGAGGCAGCGCTTTCAGGGCACCCGTGAAAGGGAGACCTCGCCCCGCGCCTTCCCCGCCGCGGTACACAGCGCCACCGAG
>NW_005054352.1:2236413-2243357 GCF_000277835.1 Geospiza fortis | reverse complement strand
GGGGGAACGCCTCTTCGGCAGCGGAAGGGACGGCTCTGTTCTTCCTTTTAAAAATTACTTTTAATTAATTCCACCTGAACACTCCACGGGTTGTGGGTTTGTGCGCAAAGATTCGTGGAGGGGAGAGCGGCGCGCACCTGCCTGTTCACCCCCAGGACTCGCCAACCCCGAATGCACGAAAAAAAAAAGCAGACAAAAAAAGCCAACCAACCAAGCAAAGCACCAAAACCCCTCCTCGGTGTTACCGTGAGGAGCAACGGCGCAACCGGGGTGCGGGGCGAGAGCGCCCAAAGAGCCGAGGAGATTTGTCAAGGGGAACCGAATAGCTGCTTTAAATGTTACTTGATAGCAGCAGCAGTGCCTTGAGTGAAACTTAGAAACTCCAATGCCCTTATCTTCAGACAGACAAACAGGCGAACAAACTTTACCGAGTGTCTAGATCCTCCTCTCAAAGACAGCTAAACAAAGGCAGGGCGTATTAAATGACCGCTGCGGCTCCCATCCCATCGAGTGTCACTTTTATTTCTCACACTTATAGGTATCCCAGGGACAAAACCCCCTCAAACCAACAAACAAACAAATAGCTTCTACGTCGTGTTCGAATTATTTCTGCAAAATAATTCAAGTCGTGGGTGGCGTGCAGACACCGAAGCATCATCCTGCAAGCTGGACAGAGGGTTCCACTGCCGCGGAGTCGCTGTAAACCATTCACCCGAACCATCTCTAGAGTGTTTTGAAGAAAATTGCTAACACCAATGCACGCCTCTGTGTAAAAATATCTTTATTTTAAAGCCGGTTTAGAGGTTGCTCGATAATTTCAAAATCTTCTGTCATACTTCCTAACAGAAAACCGTGCCGGTTTATCTACTGTGATATTGCTTTTTGTTGTTCGGGCGTTTTAGTATCTTATTGATTCATGATGTATCTATATCATCATGCTAGAATGTTACTGCAGGTCGCTAACATTCTTTCTTTCTCTTTCTTGCTTTCTTTGCTTTCTTTCTTTTCTTTTCTTTTCTTTTCTTTTCTTTTCTTTTCTTTTCTTTTCTTTTCTTTTCTTTTCTTTTCTTTTCTTTTCTTTTCTTTTCTTTTCTTTCTTTCCTTTTTGGAAAGAAATCTCTCCTTTTTGGACTTTCTCTCTCTTGCTTCCCTTCCCTCCCTGCTCTCTTTCTTTCTCTCTTTTTCTCATTCTTTCTCTCTTTTTCTCTCCTGCTTCACTCCTTCTGTCTATCATACTTTCTCCCTTCCTTCTCCCTCTCCCCCTCTTCTTCTCCCTCTACCTCGTTCAGCATTTCTGAAAACAGAAAGCAGATGTGATTAGACAAGCGGCGCCCGGGGTCCCGTGGCGAGCAGGTGCACCCAACTTCTTCACGCTCACTGTGAGCATTCTCAAAATGGAAAGTTATGACTGAAAAAGCAGAGATTCCTGCCCCTTTCGACCGCGGCCACCTGCATGCCGTGCAACTGCCTCATGGTGCGGAAATGATGAAATTAGCACTTGGATAATAACAGTTTGGGGCTATTTCGACAGGTCGCGATACTCAGCCCGGGTGCAAGTCAGCCGAGGGCTCCTCGCAGGCAATCTCTGGTGCGCCGGGCGGGGCGGGGTGTGTGCACCGCGGGGTGCCCCCCGGCTGGCCCCGTTCCTCTGGTGTTCCTCACCACCCTCGCCCCGGCTGGCAGCGGAGGGGCGGCAGCCAGCGGGGAGGGAGACGGAATCTTTCACCCGAGGGAGGGCTCGGCACCCGGGGTGTCCGGCTGAACCTCGCTGCTGAGGTTTGCCTAAACGTAAAACCTCCTCCGAGATAGCAAGCCCAGCTGTTATATTAACATTGATTTATTGCTTTAAAAATAAATTTACACACACGCCAACAGCACTCCGTTTTGTTTCCCCAGACTCAAGGATTTATTTCCGACTTGGTGTTCATCTGACAAAACAATGCCCTTTAATTTTATTACACATCGATGAGAAAATTGGTCTGGTTTTTGGTTGAATTTGTCGTTCTGCTACTTGTGGAGACTTTTGTGATACAGCAAAAGCCATGGTCAGAAAATACACACAAAAATGACAGCCAGACACAGAAGCAAATATCAAAAAAGAAAGCAACATCAAATAGATGCTATTATCTAGAGTCCATATGCAGCCAGGACCGCAATTAGAAAAGGAAAAAAACCTTTGTAGCTTGGAGTATGCAGGTAGTTTGCCGGGGGTTGTTTTTTCTTTTTGGTTGTGTTTGGGGTTTTTAGTTTTGGTTTGGTTTTTTGGTTGGTTTTTGTTTGTTTTTAGTTTAGTTTGTTTTTGGTTTGGTTTGGTTTGGTTTGGTTTGGTTTGGTTTGGTTTGATTTGATTTGGTTTGATTTGGTTTGATTTGATTTGGTTTGGTTTGGTTTGGTTTTTGGTTTTTTGTTATGGTCTTCGTTTATTTGCAGGAGTAAGAGATCTCTAATATCCCACGATTTTGTGCTAATACAGTCCATGAAATACACTACAGTTACTGAAGAAAGGAAGTACAAGGTTATCTATACCATGCTGCCTTACTTCTGCGCAACTCCCAATTACCAGATCTATCTGATGGCTGAACTCAGTGGAATTAGATTGTACTTTGAAGCAGCTTTTGCGGTACATTTCAGCTACATTTTGGTTTTCTTTAGTAGTCATTAAAAGGAGACTTCATATCACTGATACACCATCATTGTGTCCTTCATTTCACACTCTCAGGGAAAAAAAAAAAAGGAAAAGTTTTGACATCTTGGAGCTGGGTCAAAAATAATATTTTTAAAACCTGTGTACTGTATTTCTTAAAGTAGGGGTTGTTTACAGAAATGAAAGCTCCTCCAGTGAGAGTGCAGGCAGAGGGATACTCTAGCAGCATTAGGAAAGTAAAATAAGACGTGGACAGAGTGCAAACAAATCCAACTCTTTTTGTGTCTGTGCAAACTCAGCCAGGGTTATGATAAAGCACATTTGGTGTAAGGAATATTATTGCCTTCTTTCCTGGACCTGGATAACAGCATCCCAACTCCTGCCTCCAGGCCTGTCCTGCTGCTGGCCCCTGCACAGGCTGGCTTTGCTCCTGCCTGGCAGGGCTTTGCTTTTAGCTCTTCCAGCTCTTTTGCACTCTAGGTAATTATCTGGGGGATATATTTCCCTTTTCCTTTTCTTCCCCTTCTTTTCCCCTTTCCCCTTTTCCTTTTCCCTTTTCCTTTTCCCTTTTCCCTTTCTCCTTTTCCCTTTCTCCTTTTCCTTTCCCCTTTTCCTTTCCCCTTCTCCTTTTCCCTTTCCCCTTTTCCTTTCCCTTTTCCCTTTTCCCTTTTCCCTTTTCCCTTTTCCCTTTCCCCTTCCCCTTTCCCTTTTCCCTTTCCCCTTTCCCCTTTCCCCTTTCCCTTTTCCCTTTTCCCTTTTCCCCTTTCCCTTTTCCCTTTTCCCTTTTCCCCTTTCCCTTTTCCCTTTTCCCTTTTCCCCTTTCCCTTTTCCCTTTTCCCTTTTCCCCTTTCCCTTTTCCCTTTTCCCTTTTCCCCTTTCCCCTTTCCCCTTTCCCCTTTCCCCTTTCCCTTTTCCCTTTTCCCTTTTCCCCTTTCCCTTTTCCCTTTTCCCTTTTCCCCTTTCCCTTTTCCCTTTTCCCTTTTCCCTTTTCTCCCTCGGCATGTTTTTTGATTGTGTTCTGGACTCATTCCCACAAACTGATTTTTCTGAGAAGTATCTAATAATCACTTTAGAGATGTCCAAATTAGGGCACTCACGCTTCTCTAGCACTAAGTAAAGACGTGACAGGTTTTGTTATTGGCAGTAGAGTTAGACCTTTGTAAGAAACTCCTTTTCTTTTCCGTAAATATGCCACCTACAAATAAAGACCTCCTGTCCTAAAGGCGTGACTCTTCTCTGTGTCTCTGTCCACATTCTGTCCACTGGCTCTGCATAAACTCAAACTCTGTGTCATTTAACATATTTAAATATTTTTTTTACAGATCGTTAGGGTAATGGGTGGTTTGGTGCCATATTTTTTTTTCCTCTTCAGAAACTGTACTATGCTTTTCCCTGCTGATCCGTAAGTCCACATTTCCCTGGATAAGCCTCGGTAGCAAAGAGACCCAATGAACCCACTAAAGCAGATAGCAGAGGGTCTCTGCAGACCGCTGGAAACTCCGCTGCCCGTGTTAGCAGCGGTTTTCTGATCGGGCGCTGGGGGTAGAAAGGAGAGGAAAAGGACAGAAGAGGGGAGGGGCTGGGGAGGGGGGGAGGTGGGGGAGAAATTTTACAAAGCACCCAGACACTGAGAAAGGGGCCGTTTCCTTAACACCCCTGGCGCAGGCCTGCCTGCTCTGCCCTACCAGGCACACGGGCATGAGAAAGGCTACAGGGACACTGCGGGGAGGCAGACACCACACCTCGTCCCCTACCAAAACTGGCTTCCGAGGCAGTCCAGGGGAGGACACAGGAGCTGGGGGCCACTTAGTAGCTCCCTCCCCAAGACCTGTGTCTGGGTACTGGGGGCAGAATGGACTGGGATTTGTGTCCCTCTCATCATGCCCTAAGCCCGTGCGGGTTCAGCACGAGGGGCAGCTGCATTCCCAGAGGGGCACCTCCCCTCCAGTCCCTCAGCCCTGACTGGGGTCGCCTTACAGTGTCCGCCCTTCCCCAGACTTGATAGGTTTTGTCATCTCAATTTTGAGGATGCAAGGAGAGGTGAAGCACCTCGAAGCCCTTTCCGAGGGGAAACAGTAGAGGTTCGTTTTGGGCGCAGAGAACATTTGCAAAACACTCCGGCGGCTCATCCGGCAATGGCTCTGGCCTTTTACTGCAGACAGAGAAAAGAGACGTGGGTGCTTGCAGATCCCGTCCCCCTCTCCATACGAAGGATAAAGCTTGGTAAAATAGCCCGTGTGTGAGGATCGCCGGGAAGCACCGGCTGCATCCCCTAGACAAAGGTGGAAGCTGAGGAAGGAGAAAGAGGAGGGACCGCACCTTCTGGGCATCCGGTCTGAAGAGAAGAGGATGACTGTTGAGGACGCAGGAGAATAAAATCTGAGTTGGAGCAGTATTAAACACAGCATCCGAGGTTGCCTAAACGTAAAATACCTGTGCACATTTCCGTCTTGATATGAAATTAAATTACAGCAAATTCCTCTATAAATAATATCGTTGGGAATTCTTTAAGATTCAAGAATGCCTGAGGTTAAGTAGCTTTTAAAACGTCGGTTCTGAATGGCTTATGCAATGAATGACTACCTCCAAATCTTAAACCCATTGTAAATATGCTATACATATGGATTCCAATTTATCTCTACCTATTTCTTTTTAAAATGAGAGAAACATTCTTTAAAAGCCACTTGTAACACTTTATTTTAGGAAAGCAGACTTTAATTTTTTACATATTATTTTATGACCAAGTACATATGTAAATTGGAAACCATCCAGAACCAGCCTGTATTATTTGCTAAATGATTTTTAGTAGAGGCATATTATTCCTGGCACAACCAAGGTATAGGTTACTTCAATAAAATAAACATCTGTGATTTTGGCAGGAGAGGAAATAAACGTGAGTTCCTGTAGAAGCAGGGAAAGCATTAGTGTAGCGGGAAACACACCTGCAAAGGAGTAAATCGGCTCTTTACACAGCCACGCTGTAACCAGGCTCTCTGCCGTAGAGGAAAAAAAAAAAGAGAGAGAGAGAAAGGTCTTGGAATTCCAAGAGAAAAACGAACGCGACCCTGGATGTAGCTTTCTGATAACATATCCCGGGCAGTGAAATAGAAGCCCTGGAATGTTTTCTAGACAAGGATTGCTCTCTCTCCCTGTCTCTCCTCCCCTGAAAGCAGAGTGTTTAGCCCGCAGGAAGATATCAGCCGCAGTTTCCTCCTGTCAATATTTAAGAATTCCCAGAGACTTCAAGGGTCTGAGTTTTTCCCTTTTCACAGTAAAATATCTGCGAGAGACGTTTGTGTTTGCGGGGAGTTTTACGAGGGGTCTGAGTACATAAGAAGAGCAAGGCATAATGCACCGGCATAATAATTAACCGTATGCAATATTTATTGCCCTGTGTTGTTTGTTATCATGCAGGTGAATGCACTCAATTGAGGTTTAACAAATATGAGCGTTATTGATCAAATATAATGAATAAATATGCATGTGTATTATTTATCTGTGCACACATGTATACACACAGAAGCATCTCGTTATTGAGGATGACGAAAGTGGTCTGCCACTGCTCCTGCCTTCCTGTCCACCCTGCCTCTGTGCCAAGAGGCTGCAGAGAAGTTAGGTTTTGAGGGTTTTTTGTAATATAAAATATTGCAGATATGTGAAAAAAATAAAGGTCACCAATAAAATTGGTCTCAGCATGGAGTATAATTGTAACAAAACACTGCTGAATTAAAATCAAAGATCTCACTGGCTGGGGCAGCATCGTCGCGAACCATCTGGTGTGTATTAAAAGCAGTGCTGTAAATATTCCTGGAAACTAATGTGGTACCAGATCCTATAGGCGCAGGGGCCTGCCGAGCTTTCCATATGCTGGAAGTGTGGATGGCGTGGAGGGAAAGGTGTCGCGTCGTCCAGGAGCTCTTAGGGTATGATTTTGCATAATCCTGATGGAAGTTTGCCCCGACCGAGAGGGGAGAAGGAGGCAAGGAAGGCAGAGGAAAGGCCTCTCTCCCCGTCCAGCTCCATCTGACGACGATAGGATATGCAACTGCTGACGTCACTTCGCATCAGGACCGGGGAGCAAACGTGACCCAGGCAGGAGCTCATCTGTTTCTCATCACTTGGGAAGTTTCTCTCGCTCCCCTCCCATCCTTCTTCCCTCTCTCTTTCTGCCCCCTATTTTTTTCCCTTTCTTTTTATTCCCTGCATAAATCGGGGCAGGCCCCATCCCCATTCTCGACCCCATCCTCTCCCTCGTCCCGTCCCCGTCCCCGTCCCCGTCCCCGCCGCCGCCCCGCCGGGC
>NW_005054352.1:2235126-2236086 GCF_000277835.1 Geospiza fortis | reverse complement strand
TCTTTTCCTCCAGGCTTCATTCCCCTCAGAGTGCTGCCGCCTTTAATTATGGGAGATACTTGTCTTCCCTGGGAGTCATTCATGTTTTTTAGGTGGAAAGGCGTTTCAGCGGAGTTATTTTTGAGCAAGGACCAGTGCCCTGTATCCAGAGGCTTTGACTGAAGTGCAGATTGAGACATATCGGGTTCCCTATAAAAGGATCATTTCTTGTGGGAGGTTGGACACGAAGTTTGGACTCGTGACTTGCATTCCTGAGAGACATGCATATTTTAAAACAACAAAGCAAGCTCGGAAGAAGGCTTAGAAGAGGGGAGGGGGAGAAATAAAAGAAAAAACTTCAAGAAGTTACTAAGTTACAAACATCTGTCAACATGGACCAATTTGTGTGGCTCTCAGGGGGAAAAAAACATGCTATTTTTTTTATCACTTCAGGGAGTCTCAGCTACTTGCTGGAAGTGGATGTGGCTCTCCAGACGCTAAGAAATGCGGTTTGGCTCAAAACTGGGAGCTTAAAGCGCTTTAGTGGCCTGTGAATTTAAATCCCAACTTCTTCTCTATCGGCTCTTTGCGTGGAGATGGTTAAGCGTTTCAACGGATATCTCACCTCTCAAAAAGAGCCACAGGTGGGGGAAAGACAAAAGGAGAGCAAATGGGGCGACTCGTGTTTTTGTTGAAGGAAGCCACTGGCGCACCCGATTCCGCAGTGCAGATAGAGGAAAAGTGAGAAAACAAGGTGGAAAAGAGCAGCCCTGACTTGCTGTGAACCCTGAGGTGAATGGAGATGCTGGGGGCAGCGGGAAGGGCCCCCCACTTCAACCTCCTCAGGGGAAAGAAGGGAAAAAATTATACAGACAGATAGATTAGATAGATAGATAGACAGACAGACAGACAGACAGATAGATAGATTAACTGTCGGGAGGGGAAGGGAGGGGCTGGCCGCGGGCAGCGGCCGGGGGGGGG
>NW_005054352.1:2232858-2235079 GCF_000277835.1 Geospiza fortis | reverse complement strand
CTCCGGCGGCGGCGGTGGGGGCAACGGAGGCGCGGGGGTCTGGGCGGCTGCCGGGAGTTTGCAGACAAAAGGAGAAGGCCTAATGGTGAGCTGGATATCTCTGTTAGTTGTCAGCGCTGGTACACGGCTGCCGGGAAATGCTAATCAGCCCTCACCGAGCGGGATGCAGCCTAGGTTGACTCCTGGCACACAGACGCACATGCACTCGGGCTGCTGCAGGGTCTGTGGCACGCACACACACGCATCTCGCTCCTCACTGGGGTCGACCATGACCCCCACGCTTTGGTCTGGGCTTTGTTTGGTCCAGCGGTGGTATGATCCACTTTAAACGTCATATACAGCAAATACCTTCCTAAACAACATAATAGCATAGCTTACAGCCAGCAGCCCCCTTCTTCTCTAAGGAGCCTCCCCCAACCTGCTCTTACGCCCTTCTTCCTTCTTTTTAACATCTGGGGATGTTTTATACCTGTAGTTTTGGATTTGATCCGCTACTTTAAGTTTGGTGGAGGGTTCTACAGGAGAGGGAGTTATTATTGTATATCCAATGAAGAATTATACAGCCATCACTGAAATGACTAACAGTGAATCTAATGTCAGACAGACAGTCCAGCTTTGAAACATTACTCACATTACCCTGATTTTACAAAATTTGGGCTAAGGAAAAGGCGGGGAGATACAATTTCCCACCATCCCTTTTACTAATTGTTGTCATTCCTCGCAACTACTTTTATAAACTGATTGGGCCCGTCATATGTAGTGTCTTTGTATTTCTAATGGAGACCACGTGGATGCCAGAGAAGAGATCCTGACATCCCTCCTCAATACCTCCCCACCCGCCTCCGCACACCAGCCTTTGCATCCCAGTGACCATCAAAACCGGCCTAGCAAGAGTAGCCAGGGTGCCCACCTTTCTGTGGCTTCAGCAGTCTCAGGGAGGGGGTGTTTACAGTCCTTTCTCACAGGCAGAAAATGCAATTTTTTTTCAGGTGGCCGCACCTTGCACCGGGACCGCCATAAAAAAATGTCCGGCAGGATGCCCTCGCTTAAAAAAGAGTGGAGGGTGACTCCATAGCACTGTCAGAGACACCTTGGGAGAAACGGGACGGAGGGAAAAAAGGGCAGGAGCTGTAAAGTGGGACCACCTTGGGAAGCGATCGCCTTTCCCATCTTCGCAGTTCCAGACTTGCTCCCCGGCTATTTTGCGCTGAAGGTGCTCAGACTGGAGAAGGGGTGGGTGCTGAAATGCTTAAAGGGAGCATTTAAACCCAGAGCCTTCAATGAAGGAAGAAAGAATGGGCGTGGAGGTGGAAAAAAAGTTGGAAAATGGATTCGCTGACAAGTAAGGATAATAAATGAGAGGCGCTTTCAGACAGATATCTCAGTCGTGAAATTGCACCCAGCTGGTTGTGTAAGCAAACAAATAGTTTCATGTTAGGGACTCTCGACTTGTGGCTTGATGAATAGAACACGACAGAGGTAAATGGCTCTTTAACTCATTTAGGAATAAAACTCTTTGGCTTCCTAAGTAAGAGACCTTGTGACGCCATGGATCCTGAGCAAGCACTTTAACAAGAGTTTTATTGGTTTCCACTTCTACTCCTGGATCTCCCCTCTCATTCTCCTCCTCCCTCACACCTCTGTCCTTTTCATTTATTTTTTTATATTTTACTCTTTTTTTATCTTTCCTTTCTTTCATCCCTCCTTCTCGCTCTTTGTTTCTCTCTCTCTCTTTTTTTTTTTCCTACTCCTCTTCAAAAGCACCTCGTAGAAGAAATTCTCCCACGTCATCAGCACCTGGAAACCCAGTAGGTTTGCAAAGTACCCCGACATATCAGGTCTGTCCACGGCACCCTAGAGTTGTGGCTTGTGAAATGTATTTATTTTTTATTATTACTGGGGGAATCACCACAGAAAACTCATCCTCCCTCTCTCTGACCCTCTGCGGATTGAACAGGGAAGGGTGTCTAAAAAAAAATCCCACATCCAAGTCAGTGGTTGTGAAGCCAGTGAGAAAGAGAACCTTTTAAAACGAATACATAGATAGGTTTCGTGGAGATCATGCAGTTTCCAAAATTAGTTCCAAAGATATAAAAGAAACGGAACAAACGTGGAAAAGGGCAAGGGGACCCCAATTTCTGCCTGTCCCAGTAAAACAGAGAGCAGAGAAGACAGAAATATGGAACTAAAAAAATAAAAAGGAGGAGAGGAGAGGAGAGGA
>NW_005054352.1:2231829-2232793 GCF_000277835.1 Geospiza fortis | reverse complement strand
GAGAGGAGACTCTACCCGCTATTTCAAGACTCATAAACTAACGCTTTGACTAGTCAAAACGTCCCATGAAAGCGGAGGAAGCATGTCGACAGTGTCGGTGACAGCCGTGCACACGCGTTCGCGGACACTCCCTGTGAATGGCTGTGCGCCGGGACACTGCTGGAGGGGGCGGCTGCAGCAAGCTCTGACATCCCTGTTGAGCCCTCCGTCCCTCTGTCCATCTGTCGGAGAGTCCATCCAGGCCAGCCAGTGCCACCGTCCCTGCCAACCCTGCCTGATCGCAGCTGGTTGTATCTGCTGTCTGTTGAGAAGGGGACGTCCGGCTGCCACACCCCACAGGTAATGAGAAGAAACCAAACCGAACCAAAAATATCAAACAAACACACTCCCCTCAAAAAAAAAAAAAAACCAACAAAAAACCCCCCAAAACAACAAACAAAAAGCACAAACAAAAACAAAACAAAAAAAACCCAAACCCAAACCACAAAAAAACTCTCAACCAACCAACCAAAAAAACCCACCAAAACCAAAAGAAACCACAACAAAACACCAGCAAAACCGGAGGTCCTATTCAGCCCTTTCTGCCAGATAAAAGACATTTCTGTCTTTGTGTAGGTAACCAACCAGTCTCCTGCGAGTGAACCCACGCAGAATCCCCTTTTCTTGTATTACTTCTGCTGACACTTGCGGTGACCCCGAGCCAGATTTTCATGCAAGACCCTCCATTTACCTCAGCGGGAAAAAAGTCTTTTGCATCTTGATCCGTCGATTTTATTGGTAGCGACGAGGCAGGTCACTCGTGATGGAGCCCCATACCCACGCTCCCTCCCCAGTTCCACTTTATTTCGACGGATACCGGGAAAGTGGGGCTTATCCTTTGCCCCCACCCTTGGAGTGGGCTTACCACCCTCCTCCTACAGATGAAGGAGGTGGGTGGAAGCCGAGCCACCCAAAAGGTGCCTCC
>NW_005054352.1:2228105-2231498 GCF_000277835.1 Geospiza fortis | reverse complement strand
TGTTGGTGAGCCTGGCGGGGCCGCGGAGCCCGGCGCGGCAGGATGCAGGGATGCGAGGGAACTCCCTGTCGACCCCGCCTCCTGAGGAGCCTGGGGAGCCGAGGAGCCTCCGGGGACAGCGCCCGGGCCCCCGGCAACATCACGGCAGAAGAAACGTAGATGGGGCTGGTTTTAAAGCAGTATGTCGCAGATGACGAATAAGTCGGCAGAAAATTGCTGAGGGACCTCAGCCCGTCTCCACAATCACATATTATTTTTTTTCCCCAGCAAATGACGAGATGATACAGTACTTTTAGCTGCCATATGAATGCCCGAGAAGCTGCAGCGTGGCAAAGGAAAACATCCACTGACACAACGCAGACTGGGTAGTTAACACTTCAAAACACAATACCGTCTTATAAGCAAAGTTTAATAAGGGATTGAAACACTTCTTTCTAGGCACATACATGGAAATAAGTGCATCTCGTACACCTCCTCTACACCTGCAAGTTTCTTGGTAATCCGTGGGTTATTATTATTCATAAATATGAAAATTAATTGAAAAATATCTACGAAAAAGTTTATCTGCTTTCATCAGTGGGATAACACTGTAATGAATTTATTTACATCTCACTGGAAGAAACCGAGACCTGTTTTTCTCTTCCAATATCCCCGTTTGTTTTGTTTATTTTTAGGTAGAGGGAGGCTGGTTTTTGTTTTGTTGGTATTTTTGTTATTATTATTAGTTGGGGGGGCGTTTGTTTGTTTGTTTGTTTGTGTCGGTGAGTTTGGGTTTTTTGGGTTCGGGTTTGGTTTTTTTGTCTTCTTTTGTTGCTTTTCTTTTTCTTTTTTTTTTTTGGTTTTTTTTTTTTTTTTTTTTTCTTTTTTTTTTTTTTTTTTTTTCTTTTTTTTTTTTTTTTTTTTTGTTTTAACTGCTAATTCATCTGGGTCCCAAATCACCATCCCACCATAAAGCAGTGCTGAAAATGCTTCTTTCAGCACCTCCCATGTCTGAGCATTCCCTCTCACTCCCTGTTGAGAGCCCGGAGGGGCTGCTGGACTCCCTTTCTCCAGGGAAGGCCCCGGGGAAGGGGCAGGAACAAAGCTCTCACTCATGCAGCGTCCAAGTGAGTGACAAAAGGGAGGATGTCTGTCTGTCTGTCTAACTCCCAAATCCCTGTTCTTGTGTGCTCAGGTCTGGAATTATCCAAGTCTCCCCACTCCCAGCACCTATGAATACAGGCCGTTTCTCCATCCTGAATGGGGTGATAGCCCCATAAAGGATCTGCCCATAATCTTGATTATCCAGCTATAACTGTCTACTGTATAGAGCTGCTCTCACCTCAGATCTGCTGTGTCTAGAATATTAAAAACCCCAAGCGAGTTGAAGAATCTTGTTAAAGAAAGAAAAAAGGGAAAAAAAGAAATAAAGAATGAAAAAAAAAAGGACGGGAGAGATTGCGAGAGAAAGGGAAGGAGAAAGAGAAGAGTATGGAAGTTAGCAAATTAAAGGGAAAACACTGTCCATGTCTTCACAAACGGAAAAGTCTACCTCATCTAGACTTGTTTGGAAGGCACAGGAGGCGTCTGTGTGAGGGGGACAATGTTATTTTTAAAGATCCAGCTTTATTAATACATTAAGAAACAGCTCCCTTGGTAGCATGTGTTCTTACAGCTCTGTCTCAGATCCTATAAAACATTAATGCACTGAAAGCTGTTGCAGAGATCTGCACCACCAGCTAGAAGCCTTTACCTTCAAAGGAGCTCCATTACAAAAACGATTTTTAATTTTCTGGGAAAAAAAAGACAAGCTGAAATGAAAAGGGGTTTTTGGCACAGAGCTCAGGCCCTGGCAGCGGGTGGGCCATGGTGTGGGATGTTGCAGCCTGTGTTTTTTGCATGGCCATGGCACACAAGCATACACGAAATGCACTAGCTCACCACCCAATGAGCAAGCATCCAGCTGGATTTCTATATTAATGGAGTGGGAATACCCTCCACACACAGCAACTAGATTTGGGAAAAAAAATCAAGAGGTCTGTTCTGGCTGACGGTAAGCACAAGGCATGCACACTGGAGTACATATTGGGGTCTGCAAGCCCTTGGAGTGGAAAAGAAGATAAAACCAAAAAAAGTCAACCCCAGCCAAGCCCCCAGAAGTGGAAAGCCATCATGCCTGGAACAAACAGGACCCACGGCTAGAGTATGCCTCCTGCTGCACAGGCGGAGATGATGGCATGTGGTGACTTCAATCCATGCCCATGGTATCTGAGAGTAAAAAACAAGGTGTGAACTCAGCAGAAAATCCAGGTGATGGGAAAAGGTGTTTCAAAAAGGGGCAGACCAGGCTGACAGGCCCATCAGCCTTGGCGAAAGGTTTGTGGTGCAGTCCCAGCGAGGCAAGGTCACCTAAGGCATCACACTGCAACTCCCGCTCCCTTTTTCTAGGCCTTGACAGCTCAGCCCTAAGCTTATACGGTCAAGTCCATTTTGGAGCATCCCATAGTTTTCACGACTTTGTTACCCCTCCCAAGTATTTTTTAAGTTCTCCTTTTTAGCACCAGTAAAGGAGTTAAAAATGTGGGGAGATTTTTGTTGTTATTGTTTAGGGGTTTTTTCCTTTTTTTTTCTTTTTTCTTTTTTTTTTTTTTTTTTTGTGAATTGTTGACATTTTTCAAGCAACAAGACTCATGGGTTGTGGGGTGATAGGTTGGGGTTTTTTTGCTAAATTCTTTTATTTTTTTAAATTTTCACTTCAATTTTAATTCTTGAAGAACAGCTTTGACAACATATATCGCACTCATTATAAGAAGCAAAGGGTTATATCAAAAATTATTAGTATAGAATCACAGGAAACCTGGTTTGGAACCAGAAAAAAATACAAAACAGATATAGATACATAGACACAGGACAATTCTTTTATAATTATTTGGAAAATGTTATTTTCCCCTAATTCTCCATTTTTTTTTCCTTTATGCGCATATGATGTTTTAACTTTTACCAAAATTGAAAATAAAGACTAATATATTACAAAAGGAGTAACAATGTTCATGGTAAGTGTTTGCGCATGGAAATTTTGTTGTTGTTTGCTTGGTTTTGGGCGGTTTTGTTTTTATTCTACACAAGGTTCAGTTCAGTTTCAATGTTTTTTTGTTTTGTTGGTTTACTGTACAGCATATATCAACAACAGTCCACAATAAATCCTGGAAGATCCAGTATCCCCTTCAGGTTTGATTAATATCCCCTCAATACTCATTTTTTTTGTCTCTTTTATTAATATTATTTATTTCTTTTTTCCTCCTCTCCGAAAGAAAACAAAACGAAACAAAACAAAAAACCAAAATAGGCCAAAAAAAAAAAAGGCGAAACATCACAACCTCCACGGACGACAGGTCCGTCCTTCTCCCCCCCACG
>NW_005054352.1:2222349-2227608 GCF_000277835.1 Geospiza fortis | reverse complement strand
TCCCATCGCATGCAGTCTCATCCCATCCCATCCCATCCCATCCTATCCCATCCCATTCGACCCCACTCCACCCCATCCCATCTCATCGCATCCTGCACACCACTGCCAAATAAATAACGCGACCTCGCTGTGCCTCGTTGCCACCGTGGGTGTTTTCACCCAGGATGCGATGGGGTGCCAGCACCCCGCTAGTCCCAGTCACACACACACACACACACACACACACACAAACCCCCACACTTCCTTTTCACATCCCCCCACCGACACTCCGCGCTGCCGAGCGTGGTTTCTGCTCCAGGGAGCCCATCACCGGGATGCTGGAAACCTGGACCAGCCCCCTTAAATAATGCCGAGAGGAAGACAAATAAGGTATTGGGGAAAATAAAATAATAATAATAATAATAATAATAGTAATAATAACAACAACAACAACAACAACAAAAATAATAACCAGAGTCGCACACAAGCGGAGTGAGACACAAGGAGTTTGTTTACATGGCTGCACATCACAGAGAGGCAGCGACTGGGTCCTGCAGCGACTGGCAGGGAGCCGGCTGGGGGATGCCGTGGGGCAGGGGAGTCTCCTCTGCTCCTGCCTCACTGCCAGCGATCGCAAATCTGCGATGTCTTTGCAGGCTGTGTGATAAATCCGGTAGCAAAGGGCTAGGTTAGTCCCAGCTTGTGCTCAGCAGGCGTCTGTAGCTCTCAGACACAAAGCTGGG
Source organism: Geospiza fortis (assembly GCF_000277835.1). Taxonomy (NCBI): domain Eukaryota; kingdom Metazoa; phylum Chordata; class Aves; order Passeriformes; family Thraupidae; genus Geospiza; species Geospiza fortis. The sequence goes on along the minus strand of NW_005054352.1, from coordinate 2,226,886 downwards.
AAGAGCTGCAGCAGCTAAGCCTTGCCTAAATGAAACCAGAGAGACTCCTTCCTTATAGGTCCTTCTGGCACCCAAACTGTCAGAAACATACACCTTGCACCTTGCAGAACAACGTGACCTGGGCAAGCGTGCACTAATCCGAGAGCAGAAGCCCTTTACATCCACATATTGTATCTATACACCTTATTCTGTTTATATAGATACAAGCAGAGTGGTATGGATGCATCTGTGTGTTTGCACACACATAGAGACACTTAGAAGCACATATCCTATCTCAAAGAACACATAACTCAAACCAGAGGATAGTTGGGCACCAGCTGCTTGTGGAAGGACTTGCTCAGGAAACTGCAGTCATGGAAAAGTGGTGGGTATGCCCAGATGGTTGAAACCATCCACATTGTTTCAAAGAGTCAGAATCGATATTAAAAACACGAAACCAAAGCAATAACTGAAAAACCTAACCAAAAAATCCAACCAACAAACCAAAAAACCCCTCCAGCCATCAAGATCAGAACAAGGCAGTCAGCTAGCAGTGCAGGTTAACAGATCAAAGACAGATTTTAGTAATATATAGATCCATATATGAATTAGTTAATGGTCCCTAAAAAGACATTATAAAAATGTGAATGTAGAGTTGTGACCCTGAAAGACACAACAAATCAACAAATTATTCAAAGCTAAAAATAAAATAAAATCAAATCTTTTGCACAGGCATTTTTGAAGCTTAAGTCTTTCCTTACCAAGAACTGACTTTACAAAGATTTCTGAACACCTTCATCTACAATACTATGGCCTCAAGCAAAAATACAAATAAAAAAAGCCATAATTTAGGAACTTCTGAGAAGGAGAACCTTTGACCTGAGCTGCGGACTTGGCATCCCTCAGACATACAATTATCTGAGCCAGGCTGCTCTGCTAATCCATACTTTACCTTTAATGCAATGATATTTTGCAACATCTAAAGCACCAGGTTGCAACATACATATCTATCAAAAGCTGGGGCCTGTTCTTGTTTGCAATACATATCAAAAACCACAGACCTGTTCATACGTTGATTGCCACAAATCAGATTCCATATTTACATATATCTTGCTATTTTACATGCATTATCTGCCCATTATGCATTAGGATCCTATTCAACTTCCAAACAATGCAATATGAAAGGGTCTTACTGACACCCTGGCAGAGTTTTTTTCTTTATGCCCCATATGTCATACCCTTAAGGTTAGTAAAATATTTATCAGACATTTACAATAAGGGCACCTAGAAGTGCGGGTCACTGGACAGTGTGGATGGGGAACTTGCCCTCTAAAAGGGCATCAGCCTGATGTGTTTTTGAAAAATTGCCACGGGTTTTGCCTTAGACCTCCAAAAGCTCAGAATTTTCTCATGCCGATAGTATTTGTTTGGCTTAAATGATTTTAAATGGTCTGGCATAGGCCTTCAGTTGGGTTTTATTTCACAGCCTAAAGTGGGGGTGGGAAGGCTCAATTCTCCCTTCAGAATGAGATTAAAAATAATAATAATTAAGGGATCCACAACTTGATTAGATTATGTAGCCCAGAGAGGTGCAATCCATGGGAGAAATAATGCAACCCATGTTTACTGAAGGTAAATTATTATTCCATCTCAGAAAGTGGGCTAATGTGAAAATCCTGTGCGTGCCTTGCTTTTTTATATGGCTGTGTGTCAATAAGGGAAAGCTCAATATTTCTTCTTGCAGTCTATGGAAAAGAAATTATGTAAATAAATAACCATTACTGTTCAACACACTCCAGCCTTCCCTTTGTAGTGGTGGCAATGTATTTCATGTTACATGTTCAGAAGAGTTTAGTGTTCAGAAAATATAGACGTAATCAGCTGGCATCTAACTAGAAATCAAAAGTTCTTATTGCGCTGCAAATGGATTTATTTGATTTATGTTATCTGTCTCTGTCTGTTCCCGGAAACATTTATTTATGACGATGAAATGGTAGATGCAGGAATTAATAACGCCAAAGTTTGGCAGCGGAGAGAAGGAGATGAGGGCAAGGAGGAGGGTATGCGAGAGAAGGATAAAGGAGGAAAGAAGGGAGCTGGTTTTGGGTTACTACACAGCTTTTGGATGGTGTCCAGAATTTTACAGAATAAATACATGCTCTCTGGAGCCCAAATGTAGAAACCACAACAGGAAAAATCCATGCCAGTTTTAGACACTTTGTCCTCAGTGAAGGACTTTGCGCAATATGCCTAAAAATGTCTTTTCTGTCACTTAAAGTTTGTTTAAAAGTTGGATGATTTAGAGAAAGGCTTCTCATTAATTCCCCTCTGAATATGCAATGAAAACAAGTTTAGTGAAAAGTGGAAATGTGCGGATGGAGTACGGAGTAGTAGATTACTCCTGACAGCAATATTTCCATTTTCTGAGATGCCCTGTGTGATCCTGCTCTGAAATAATACTATTGTTCCCTTCCTTCATTCTCCACTCCACTGTGGGAAGGGGCTTCTTCCCTCACAAATGTTATTACATTTGGTTTTATTATATGTAAATGAAGGGCTCCTCTAAAGCCACTTACCCTTTTCCTAGGGTCAATTGTTACCCTAGCCAAGGTCAATTGTTTCAGAAGTAAAGGCGGAAGATTGGAGGGAACAGGGAGAGAAGAAAAAGAAGAAAAAATAAAATATTGCCTCAACCATATCCCTATCAGGGGCAACTTCCTTCACAGGGCCTTTGACGTGCGGAAGGGCTGAGGCACAGGCCAGATATTTTCCTAGCTTTGCTTGGGAAGAATCTCTCCAAGTTGGGTCTGGGGGGGAAAAAAACGTTCTCCTTGACTATCCGTGTGTATTGATGAGCTTCCTGAAACGAATGGGAAAGGAAAGTCTGGGAGTCTGCAAGCAGGCTGTGGAGTTAAATCACCCTGATAAATGCAGGCAGGTCTCTTTGTCACTCTTGAAAAACATGTTCCCATCAAGAAGACTTATTATGATAAAATACATTAAAATGTCGAGTTGGCTGTTCAGTAAATCTTCCATTTGTTTTAAGATTTGCACATTATCCTTTGCAAAGAAATATTCTCTCCAATGCTGGGAGACTGCATTTGCACTGGAAGTAAAAGGGGGCAGTCACAGTACATGTCTCTGACCACCCTGCATACAAATTAGATACTCCTGTCTAAATAAATTATCTGATGTTCAAATCGATATTAATACTACATTTGCTACATTACAATATAGCGCAAATTTAGGAGACATTTTAATACAATGTAAATACTGTCTTTCATGCTTGAAAGGCAGCAAATATTGATGGATTATAAACTGCTCAGTGCTAAACAAGGCCTTTGAACGATTTGCCATCTTTGTTCAGGAATGCTTTTAATTTTGCCTCGGTCTGGTTTTAAGTTACATTTATCAGAACTGTTTAGTTATTGCTAATAGGGAAAAGAGGGGAGAAACTCATGCGAGAGAGGAGCTAGGGGATGGGGAAAGGAGATATAAAAATGAAAAAAAAAGAAAAGCAAAACAAGTAGGAAAGGTGGCAATTAGTCATATCGTGATGATAATTAGAATAATTAAAAAACTACACTGCCCAGACTCTTATCTTGCCTTGTTTCCATTTCCTATATTTCCTTCACATAGTTCCCCTTTGATGTTTATAAATTCTCCCTTGCAGGTTACAATAATAGTATACGTATTATATTCTTATAGGCTATGACCAGAGCACTTCAAAGGCAATGCTAATGCAACTTTCCTGCTAGTTAATTCAAACCATCTATCGCAGGGAAAAATTGTTAACATGCATGTTTCCACCGCCTACACTTAATTTGATTTTGGTTTTTAGTATTATTTTTTTGGAGGGGCTGTGTGTTAAAGAGCCAGTATCTGTGGCAATGAGGATGATCCCTGGACCAGAGCGTATCCCCATCAAGTGCTATGCTTCCTCGACCTCCAGTGCCTTTCCTTTTAAAATAATTCTATTTAAATTATTTCCTTATTTTCCTGCATACCCGTGGTTTGGGGTTTTTTGCCGTTTTTTTTCCTTCCCAGACATCTCACATCCCCAGCCCGTCCCCTCACCTGAGGTGAAGAGGACGATGGCTTTCAGGCAGCTGTATTCAGCCGAATCGACGTGCAGCGCCTTCAGCTTCTCCACCTGTTCCTGGAAGATGCGGATGTGGTCCATGAAGGCGACAACGCGGTCTGCCGACATGGGGGAGGCGTGGAGGCCGGCGGCGGCCAGGAGCGGGGCCACATGGAGGGGCATGGAGCACTGGGCAGCATTGAGGACGAAGAGCTCGCTCCAGGTGAGCCGCAGCAAGGCCACCTGGTCGGTGATCTGCAGGTCGGGGAAGAAGGGAATATTGCGGGCCCACTCGACGGCGCTGAAGAGCAGGCGGGCGGCCAGCTCGCAGATGTTCTCGATGCCCATGATGTTGTTGGGCTGCATGCACTGGCTGCCGTAGCGGGAGGTGGGGTAGGGCTCGGCCCGCAGCAGGAGGGAGATGTATCCCGAGAGATAGCAGTGCCCGTTCAGGGGGTCGCCGTTGGTCAGCGCGTA
>NW_005054352.1:2220087-2221976 GCF_000277835.1 Geospiza fortis | reverse complement strand
AAAAAAAAAAAAAAAAAAGAAAAAAAATCAAAGAAGTCCTCCGGGTGGTAAGAAAGTAGAGTTAAAAATCACAGCCAACTGTAAAAAATATAGCCAAGCTCTGTTGTGAATCCCAGCCTAATGCCCTGATAGTGCTGAAATTTACAAGTAAACTGATGTATAGCTCTTTAGAATAAAGTATTAAATAAAATAATTCATAAAATTATAAGCGTCCATATTCTTCAAAAATACCTCGTCGTTACCCTTCAAGCTGGAGCAGGTCGCAGCGTTCCAGCTCCCCACTGCTAACTTTATTACACAGAACCAGCTTTCCATCAAGACCCCCCCTCCCCCGCCCAGCAAAGTTTTCCCTGCTAAAAGGAAGAGAAAGGTTAAATATTATCAAGGGAAAGGGAGAAATAAAATAAAAATGTCCGAACTTACAATAGCCAAACATTCGTGGAAAAAAAAGGGGACGGTGTAATTAATATCTTTGGTGAGCTGTTGCCACCGCAAAAGCCTGCAGTCAGCGTTGCACAGTGAATGCACAAGCTTGCAACTGCAAAAACACTGGATTCATTAACCATCTCCACACAGAGCGTAAGCATGCCCCGAGTTCCGAAAGCTGACCAAAGTTGGGGGTTTTTTTTGTTGTTCTTTTTTTTTTTTTTTTTGGTGTGTGCATGTGTGTTTTACTCCATCAGTGCCAGCGTTTGCAGCCGCTTGCCATGTAAACAAATGTAACTTCAGGGGAAGATACGGCTACTCAGGCTCGTCCCTGCACACACTGACACCCCGCACAACCGCACATGCTTGCTGGCACACACCCGCACATGCAATCACTCATGTTTCCGGCGTGCCACATTTTTCTCAACTTTCTCTTTTCTTCCCCAGCGAGCCCTCCTCGCCACCCGGGCCAGACCTCTGTCCTGCTGCCCTCCAGCCTACCTCTCCCTCTTCAATCTACTTGCAAACTTAGCAGATATTTTTCATTTAACTGCGTGCACAATTCTCACTTATTTGTTTATTTTTTCTCCTCCTTCCTTTTTTAAAAAAATTACTTGCCTCCACTCTCCCAGGTGCCTACCAACAGCCCCTGCAGCTACCAATGAAGCCATCATATTTGTGAGCTCTTTCAGATCTGGAGCAGCCTAATTCAATTCCTTTCCTTGTGGCATACAAAATACAGTTTTAAAATCCCTGCTCCGGAGAATCAACTATTTCGCAGATGTGACATCTTTAGAACATCTTTAACCACAGTCACAGGGTAAATTTTAAACCTAGAGAACATGTTTCAAGGAGAAAAGAGGGCAGGAAATCCCCCATACATGAGAAGGAGTCTGAACGCAAGGAAAACCACAGACAACTTTTGGAAAGGAGGAGGAAAAAAAAAAAAAAGCAGAGCAGTTGGGAATAGTGGGGACCCGCGCCAGATGCAGGCTGTGGATGCTGCTAAAATGAGAAGAACCGGTAAAGAGGTTATAAATCGAGATTTGTATGAAGGCTTTAAGGAGAGGGTGGAGTTTGAAGAAGAAAAAAAATGAGCAGCGCACTAAAAAAAAAAAAAAAAAAAGAAAAGAAAATAACAGAAAAAGAAAAAAACTGAAAGAAAGAGATGACAGAAGTACATAAACACGATTCAGTGACAAACTTTCCTTTGAAAGCATGGAATGAAAACAAGGCCAAATCTCTCACAGAAGCACACTCCGGGGCACCGGGAGGCACAGGGAAGTGAAGATAGAGTAGCACATTTCCTCCCCCCCTTTTTTTTTCCCCCTTTTCTCCCTTCCATCGTTTTCACACCCTTTCCTCTTTCTCTAATTACACGTCTTTCATCTTTCTTTCTGGAAAAATGAGCCTGAGAGATGAATCTACCGAGAGGTATTGCAGGTTTAAAAAGAAATGATGGG
>NW_005054352.1:2216829-2217810 GCF_000277835.1 Geospiza fortis | reverse complement strand
TTTTTTTTAAATCTCAGAAAAAAATCGGATGTGACTAAATTCGCAGAGGAGACGAATTCACGGCGAAGTGTAAAAATAGAGAACGGGAATAATAATGACACTTGCAGGAAAAAGAGAGATCCAAAGTAGGTCGGTAAATAAATCCTCTTCTTCTCCTCTTGCTTGCCTTTTCGGTGTTCTTCTCCTGTGAGAGCGCACGATACTGGTTGCGAGGAAAAAAAAAGGAAGAAAAACGGTGGAAATCGCCCCAAAAAAATTCTTTTTTTTGTTTGTTTAGTTGCCTAAAAAAAGTATTTCTTGTAAAAACTCATCACCCAGAAGAGAAGCCCTCCCCCAAAATAAAAAAAGAGGCAAGAATTGTCGAAATAATAACGGTATTAAGATGTGAACGCGTTGTCTCTCTCCTCGGACTTTCCCCCTCCCCCCTGTTTCTCTCTCTCTCCTTTCCCCCTTTTTTCTTTCTTTCTTTCCGAGTTTGGTTTTTTTTTTTCAGTTTCACCTCTCTCCTCTTCTCCTGCAGGAATGAAGCGAAAGACACAAGGAGGAAGGGTGGAAAAAAGAAGAAAAGGAAGGAGAAGAGGGAGATGAAGGGGGGGCACACAACTAATAGAATAATAGGAAAGAAAGGGAAGGGGGGGAGAGAGGGAGAGAGGGAGAGAGGGGGAGAGAGGGAGAGAGAGGGAGAGAGACCCAAAAAATGAATGCGTTTAAACGGGAAGCCTAGCAAAGCAATGTTTCCGAAAGGGGGATCTGCGCGAATGTCTGTATATAGTGAACTTTGACACTACTATTGAAACTGACACGTTTCTATGGAGATCGCTGCCTTATATGGAGCTCGTGTCAAGGAGCCAAGAGAAGGGCTGCTGGCAACTGATAATCAAAGGCGACTGACTGGTCAGAGCCCTGAACTGGGGGGAGAGAAAATGGGAGGCTAAGGTTAGCCAAGCCTCCTTCACTCCATTGGTTACCCCCCAACTCCCC
>NW_005054352.1:2214268-2215106 GCF_000277835.1 Geospiza fortis | reverse complement strand
TATTTTAAATAGAAAACTGCACTGAGGAGAAGACCCTCTTCTTTTCAATTTCTGTCTCTCTCGCAAGCCGGCCTTAGAGGCAGCTTCCCTTTTGTCAGGGATCTGAAATTTGCCTTGGGTTCGAAAGACTGCACGTGACAAAGAAGAAGCACACTGTAAAAACTGAACAGCTCCCCCCCGCAACAAAAAATCCCACCAAAACTAGCACCCCAGGCGCTTCTACTCGCCTCCATACCTTTCTCTTAGCTCCCATTAAAGTTTATAATCAGATTAGAAGATGGATGGAAAACCTGCTGAAGGAAAGTGAATTAAATAGGCGACAGAAATTTTATTGTTATTATTTTGTTTTGTAAAATGATGTTGTTTTAATTAAAAGTAAAGAGACAAAAAAATAAGCCCCTCAAATTTTATGCGTAGTGATCATGGTATTTTTTTTTCTTTCCCTGTCAACTCTGAAATCTGAGGCTGGGAGCCGCCTGAAGAAAAGATTCCTTCATCATTTCTAAGATCAGAATAAACGTTTGATTTTTTTCCCGAAATAATGAAGAGATTTTCAATGAGCCCCTTGGCCAAGCCGTCTCTGTTGTATATTGCATTGATAAAAAGGATGTTATTGACTATGCAATAGTAGGCTTCTTTCCTCTCTCTCGCTCTTTCCGAATAAAGTCTCCGTCCTGTCTCTTGATCAGTGAGAAGGTGAAACGAATAAGATTAAATAGGACAAAAAAGCAAGCTCCGTATGTGTATCATCTAGATTTTACTCCCCAGACTGTGAAGAGACAGGGAGTAAAAGAGGCAGAGCGAGGCACGGAGCGGGGGGGGGGGGGGGGGGGGGGGG
>NW_005054352.1:2209858-2214135 GCF_000277835.1 Geospiza fortis | reverse complement strand
GGGCGCCGCTGCCTTCCTCGTGGTTTCGGGGCAGTGGGAGGGGAGCGAGGCCGCGACACTTGGCAGGGAGACCTTCCCCAATCCTGCCCCCCCCGGGCCACCTCCTCCCCTGGCGTCATTTGGGCATCCCGGCATTTGGGAGGAGTGAAAGGCGCCTAGTCCTCATTCTGTCCGAGATTTTTACTCCCTCCTCCCTTCCGCTCCCCTTTCCCCCTATAGGAACGTGTGTGGGAATTTCCACTGCTCCCCTCCCCATATAACGCGCGTGTTTCACAGAGGTGACCCACGCAGGTACGGCAGACACCGACCTGGGTGCCAGGGCCAGCTGCAGCCGCCGGGCGCCGGGCTGGGGACGTGCAAGCATTCCAGCGTTCTTCTCTTTCACCTGCTTTGTTTGTTACTTGATCACCTAATGAAAAGATCGATGGCAGCTTGTTTATCTGGGTGATAGTGTCAACAGATTACAGGGGCAGTAATCAGATGTTTTCCAGCCGGGCTGGGCACAATTGTAATACAGAGGGAGCCTAAATATGCTCAGACTGTGTTAGTCTGGGCAACGGGGGTTGTGCGGCGGGGAGAAATTTTTTCCCTTCTTCTCGCTGGAAACGCTTGGTGGTTTTCATTCGCTCCGTGATGAGGGAAAGCAGTTTTTAAACGGGATTTGTAGAAATAGCCGATGGGTGAAGGGCCGGTGAAGTTTGCGGGAGTCGCGAGGAGAAACCCGTCTCCGACGTCCTGTGGCTGTGCAGTAGCCTGTTGGGGAGGGGGGACGGGACTCTGGGCATCCATCAATAAAAGTCTCAAGCTTGTGTTGACCAGGTTAAAGCAGAGATCAGTCGACGAGAGGCATTTCCTCTCTCCAACAAATTACAGGGACATGGTCACAACTCACATTTAATTGGGAAATGAACTTTGATTCATTTTTAACCTCTGTGGATCTGGAATGTGTAAAGGAGATGGAGCTGGGAACTTGGAGACTTAATTTTCCCTCAGTCGTACTAGATGCTACTTTCCCCAGGTCAGAGTCCAAGGATCTGAAGGTGGGAGAGTTTTGGGAGGCTTTAGTGGGTGGTTTTGGTTGTTTCTGTTAGGGTTTTTTTCCTCCTTTCTGTATCTCTCTTCTCCACCCCTGTCTCCTTCCTCGTGTAACCCAGCCCGGAATGGCTGTGGTTCCTCTCTCGTCCCCTGCAGAAAGGAAAAGTTCCTCTGGAGATTAGTGGTGGATTTGTGAGTGGCCAGGCTGCATGTAATTTGGGAGCTCGGATGCACAGCCTGTGTTTTCCTAAACAAATAAGTGCCTGCTTCAGCTGCCAAGCTCCACAAGGCAACACACACACACACACACACACACACACACACATATATATATATATATACACACATACACATACACATACACGCACATTGAAAAAAGTACTGACACGGGGACATACATACATATACCCACACATATATGCACACACCTATGGAGTGGGGTAGGTGGAAAGACAGTATGTGCACACTTACACAGGGTGCAGGTAGATAGAAAGACAGTATGTGCACACTTACACAGGGTGCAGTGAACAGCTTTGACCTGCACAAAAATTTCATTCTTGCTTTCAGTTTTTAGTGTATTTAGTCGTCCTCAGTTCTGACCTGTGGACACCTACAGGCTGTAAAACCAGAGTGTTGTACTGGGGTTTCCCTCAGCCTCTGCCTTCCTCCCTTGGCTGGAGCTTTCCAGGCAGCCTCTCTCCTGGGCCGGGCCTGCTGCAGAGTGAATGTGAACGGTCACACCCGGACCCCCCCAGTCTAAACTGTGTGTCCCAGCCCTGCTGCTCCCCAGGCCCCCAGCCAGGCTGGGGGTGGCAGTGCTGTTCCAGGCCTCCACAACTGGTTGTGCCCAACAAGGCCTCAATTCCTATCAGCAATGCTGGGGCTTTTCCTCACAGGCCTTTTTCTCCATTTGTCTTTTTTCTCCTTTCTTTTTTCCTTCTTTTTCCTGCCTCTGCTCAAGCCCGACCTGAAGGATAACTAAGTTTCTTGAGGAGCACAACATATGGTGTGTGCGTGCAGGAGGTGGTGCTTCTGGAGGAGATGCAGTCACCCCCTGCCCTGGGCAGGTGGTCTCCGGTGAGTGGCATCACCCCGGGGAGACGTGACTGAGCGGGGCCAGCTCCTCCCAGGCGGTCTGTGCTGCTCCTTCCCCGCCTCCTGCGGCACCCACCCGCAGCTGTCCTGAGGGACGCACTCTGGGACGCTTTGTGCCAACCCTGGTCACTTTCTAAAGGAAGCCCGATGCCGAAGGTGGGCTCATTCCACCTTGGACGTTCCGGGTGGGTGTCTTTCTCCCCCCTCCTGGTACCCCTATCACAGTCACCCTAGCCCGTCGCCCAGGACGTTTCAGTATGTCCCACCGAAGGCGACTGGGCTTGGGAAACAAGGCCTTCCACCTTTCCCTGCTCAGCTCCCCCTCCGCCCGTCTGCTGCACATGCCCCGGGCCACGCCATCATGCATAACCTGCTTTATTTATTTATCAAAAAACCCCAAACTAAACCCCCACTCTTTGGAGCGTACTCCTTCCCCCCGTCTCCTCTGCGAAACACCCTTCCGCGCCTTCCGCGTGTGTTTAACCCAGAGGCGCGATTGCCCTTCCCTTCCGCGCACACCGCCTGCTTCCCTGGAATTATTTTAGACGGGATTGGCAAAAAAGCAGTGTGACAGCGGCCCTCGCAACTCCCCCCGCCACGCCCTCGAGAAGGCAATCTGCCGTTCCCGCATCGTCTCCGGCAGCGGGTCCGCGCCGAGCCGGGGTTTGTCATTTGTTAGCACTCAAAATTACCGGGCTCCAGTGCCAACCAGAAAGCAGGCGCTCGTTATCCCTACAGACAGAAACGCCTGAGCACCCGACAGTCAGCCTTTTTCCCCCAATTAAAAAACAGGAAAAAAAAATCTGTGCCTAGAAGTAAAAACCAAACCAAAAGCAAAACTAAAAATCCACAGAACCCCAACCAACAACCACACAACAACAACAACAACAACAAAAAAAGCTGTGTGTGTGAGGACGGGAGAGAAGGCACCCAAAGCGAAGGCCACTTTTCTAACAGCACAAAGAAGCATAGCAATTCCCAAGTAGAGCTGCAGGAACAGAAACTGATGACCTTTGGATGGAGATCAAACTTCCCTGTATAAGGAAAATCTGGGAATAATTTTCAACACACTCGTGAATCCAGGACCAAATATTTACATTCGGCACAAAAAAAGCTGCGGTGATCAGAGCGCTGAAACCAAGAGAAAAAAAAAATTACAAAAGCCACTAGCATAACGTTTTGCACTGAACAGTTCCAACTGCATTTTATGCTTTCAGCTTCTGTTAGGGCTGAATTTGGTGGTTTTTTTTTGATTCTGAGTTGGGCTAGAGATTTTGATAAAGAGCTGACATTTGGAAAGGAGTTTGTAAGTTGTGAGATTGTCTGACAACGCCATTGATGGCAGTATATAATAATTTCCTTAGTAGTTACCTGTCAGAGATTCCATTTCTTTTACTGAGGGGATTAGTCAGTCAGGAGTAGATTTGAGCTGGGCTTTCCACAGACCAGAGACCAGTTCCAAGATGTTTAAGTATTTAATGTCATTTTCTCCCCTGCATCCGAGATAAAACTGTGCAAAAGTATGTTTGCTGGGAAATACTCAGCAATGCTAGAGTAGTAGCGATATAATCATATTTATTCATCAGAAATTGATCTGAGTAATAAACCTTAGCATTTCCATTGAAACTGTCAGGAGCAAGATATGTTTATTACGGCATATTCTGTCTGCGTGGGGAGGACGGGGCTGTGCTTCAGATAAAGTTTAAATGAAACAGAATAAACACAGTAGATCGCTCCAGCCCAGTACAAAAGCTATAAATGACTGCTACATATTTTACCGTGCAAAGGCTTTTTTATTATTTTTTAAAACTATAATTATTCACACATTTCTAGGGGTTAAGCCCAGACTTATCCAACAGTGTCGTTAGTAAGTTACACAAAATTGCCTGATCCTATCAAACGGGTCTAGAGTTATATGTTTTATTGTTAACCCCTTCCACCGAATCTTCTGAAGCTGAAAGGGAAGGGGAAAGGGCTTTTGTCCGAGTTGATCCTTGGCTATTCTGGGGCTCAGGTTGGTGTGAAAGGGACGAGGAGGTCTCTTGAAATCTCCTTTTATCTACTCCTATTTTCTCTCTGGATCAGCAAATTTGAATAGACACCATCTAATCGCTCGTAATAGAAAATGAAAAAAAAAAAAAAAAAGA
>NW_005054352.1:2207348-2209241 GCF_000277835.1 Geospiza fortis | reverse complement strand
GGTGGGTGTGTTTGGATTTGGTATGCATTAAGGGGGAAAAAAAAACCAGGTGGGCAAACTTGGGGGCTTCTGTCAAATAGAAAAAGTTGCGTTCTATAGGCTCAATCCAGGGCACTATCTCTTCCTTCCTAGCAGCTCAGAAATTGGCGTTTCTTTCTCAGTCTGGGATACTTTTGCTGAAAATTCCTTCATGTGACTACTTTGTTGCTAAGGCTACAAGTTCCCATCCCGACACACAAATCTTTTCCACTCCAGGAGCAGCTCAAGTCCTGGGTAGAAGTCATGACTTAAGAGACTTACTTCAAACTCTTTGGAGTGTCTCCCTGCTAAATACCTGCTTAAGTCTAGAGGTTCAAATGAAGTCCTCCCCCCTCCATCGTGTGTCACCCCCCTCCTTCTCTCCCGAGGTACGTTTTGCTGGGACTTCTAGTAAATAGGTGGCAAGAAGAAACACAGTCGAATAAGGATTAAATTAAGTAGAAGAAATCCAGGCGATGTATATTTTGAAGCTCCGATGGGGCGTCAAACTGATGTTTAACACATTTTTTCCACTCACTGTGCACAAGTCCTCAGCCCCCATCGCCTTGTTTAATTTTTTCACCCCCGAGGAGGCGGCAGTGGTGGGAGGTGGACAGAAAAAGGCTCCCTCGACCCACAGATCTTTTCCTATCCTCAAATGCCATGGGAAAAGGCAAGGAGACACAGTGTCCCCAGGCACGGCTGGGGACAGTCTCTCACTCACACACACTCACACTCATACTCACACACACAGAGGGGCTCTTTTAGCGCCGAAGGACCTGTAGGTTGGAGTACTGCGTAGTCATCCAGGCTGCCCCTAAATGCAGGTGGAAAGTGGTTGGTTTGGGTGGGGTTTTTTTTGGTTTTTTTTTTTTTTTTTTTCCCCTTAGCAGAATTACTCATCTCCTTCCTCCCCACTGCCCTCGCTGCTTTCTTGGTTGCACCGGTCAGGAAAATACAGTTTTTTCTCCCCGGCTCAGCAGAGTGGACATGTGTTTGTGCACGACTGAGCCCGCCAGCACCGCTGAGAGAGTGGCTCTCCTGGATGCAAAAGGAGAAAAAATCTCAACAAACCCCCCTCAACCTCCCTCCCTACCCCCCCCGCCCCCTCAACCCCCAAGAAGCCCCAGAGAGGCTCTTCTGCAAAAGTTAAGCGTGACTTAGTAAACATTTGTAAATGCAAATAGATATGAATAAATAAACCTCAATCCAGGTAGTTTGGGTGTAGTAGTTTAGCAGGACTAATTGCAGACAATGAAGCTGAAATGACTTCTCCAATTAGCTGCTGGTTGGAGCTTATTTGGAGGAACTGTCAGCTCTAGCGATGGATAATTGCTTTATTGCTCGCAAAACTATCATCTATTTAGAACATATGTGCTAATTACTCTGGATGGGCGTCGGAAAAGAGACCATAAATCTATTAGCCCTTTAAAAAGTCTAAGGTACTTGTGGACGACCAACCTCCCTTCCTTAGAGCCTAAGGGCAAGAGTCTCGTCTGGATGGCACCCTTTCCATAAAATAAAATAAAATAAAATAAAGTAAACTGAAATGAAATAAAACAAAATAAATTCAGCCATATATACATGTGTATTTTTCAGCGTATATTTGCGACTTCACAGTGGGAAGGAAAATGAGGGAAAGCATCCTTCTATAGCCCAAACTGGCGCAATAAATCACTGTCAAAAAACCGATTTTCCTCTTCAGCTTTGCACTATTTTTCCCCCCAAAAAGATTAGTTTAAAAATCTTTTAATTGCATTTCTCTGGAAAATTAATCTCCTTTGGGCTCGCTAAGTTTGTGTACCAAATATCTGGAATTAATTCAGTGCCACAAAACGCATCTGCGATGCCTTTTGTTCAAACTAGCTAAAAAAG
>NW_005054352.1:2207068-2207327 GCF_000277835.1 Geospiza fortis | reverse complement strand
CGCCGTACGCATTCATGTCCCCTCGCAGTTCTCTATGCATATTCATTGCTGTATGTGTCGCATTGTACCGCACAAAATTGCTATTGTAAAGGACATAAACAGAATTGTTTGCTGGACTGTGCTGTGGGTCAAGACACCAGTGAGGGGTGAGGAATTCAGGCGAAAAAAAAAATAGAGAAAGGAAAAAGCTTTGGCAGCCCAAGTAGCAGTCTCCCAGGCGTCGCGCACCGAGGGTCATAGCCAGGTCGAAGCGGCTTTC
>NW_005054352.1:2175534-2206925 GCF_000277835.1 Geospiza fortis | reverse complement strand
GCGTGAGCAGCACCCTCGTGAGATGCGGCTAATTGGGGGGGCGGCGGGGGGTTAGAGGCATAATGACTTGTCGGGGCGGAGGTGGTGACTCTGTAACACAGCGTCTTCTTCCCCCCGCCTTTTACATGTACAGGCTGTCTCGCTGCTAACAGAGCAATAAAGCTCTGGGTTCAACTATATATATTTTACTTGCTTGTTTTCCCGGAAGCACACGAACCTGTCGCTTATTCCCGGTGGTTTATATGCAGATTGTGACACTATACGGAGTCTTTGGGACCGAAGGGGCAGGGAGCGGCTCCTTCCCGGGGGAGCGATGTGGGAGGAGAGATGGTGAGAGGGAAAGTTCCCCCTGGGCGGAACAGGGGGCAGGTACAGCTTGTGCGAGTGTCTGTACGTGTGAGCTGAGATTCAGGCTGGGTAGGTGAGGGGGCAGCACAGGGTGGGCACGAAGCAGGCTGGAAGATGAGGTTGAGGAGTATGAGGGTGAGGATGAGGGTGAAGGTAAGTTTTGACCTCTTGAGCACTGGTCTAGCTCAGCACCCTATAGAATAATCTCTCTGTCCAGACCCAAATCCCAGCTATTCTTGCATGCTTGTAGCACTTCACAAGCTGTGTGTGGGATTTCCAGGTCAGCATTAAATTTCCAGTGTCAGCCGCTGATGAACTGCGAACTGCAGAGTGGGATTGTCTGCGTTTAATAATACGTGACATTAACACGTGTGGAATCACATGGAGGGGAAACATGCAGAGCAAGGTGAACATCCCATGCTACAGGCTGGGCATATCACACAGGGGCGTATCACACAAGCCCAAGCCCCGAAATCCTGTAGACAGGTGTCACATGTGCTCACATGCAGCCAAAAAACTTCCATTGCAACACGCGTGACATCCTTGCATGGATATGCACAAGTAAATCGCTATTTCCAGACAGACTTTACATACTTGCTAAAGAGTCCTGTGGTCTGCAGTGAATTAATTATTGCACCTTGCATCCTTGCTGACCATGCATCACCCTTGTGTTTCTTCCCACCGTGCACAGGTAAAAGTTTTTCAGCCCCGCGCTGTAGCTAAACATTATTTTATGATGATTACACATTCACAGAATCTTTATCCCTAATCACATGATGTTAAATGAATCTTAAAGTCCCTTCTGAGACAAACGAAGAATTCTCTCTCTTTTTCTCTCTCTCGTCTCCCTGTCCATCTGCCTGCACTGTGGACGTGCTCTGTGGAAAATGTTTACAGTCTGGAGGACTCTAACCTTGACTTTCCAGCTTTGAGCTCCCTCTGGAAGCGGTAAGAGCAACTACTCCATATTACTGTATATATTCCAGTATCATTGTGGGTCGCAGGTGTTGCAGCCGCTATTGTTTGCATCCCTTCTGCAGCCCCGCGGGCAGAGCCCAGAGGTTGCACCGACCTCCATATGCACACCCTCAGAGCCCGGGGTTGCCCCCGTGCTGAGTGTGCACGGAGGTGGAGAGAGGCGAATTTGCGTCCTCACCCACCCGCGCTCCTCGCCGCCCTTCGGCCGCCCGCTGGCCTCTCCCACCAGTGCTCAGCATGGAGATTCTTACTTTCTCCCACAAGGGGAATAGACAGCTCATGTGTGGACAGGCATCTTTTTCGGTTTAATGTCAGGAGTGCTGAGCGCCGAACGCAGGGCAGGAGGCAAAGACCCCCGAGATAAGCTGGGATTGCCCTTTAGCCCCAGGCTGGGAGTGGAGGAACGGTGAAGACAGTCACCGCGCCGAAGGTTCCGAGGCAAAAACTAGGCAGAGACGACAGGCAAAACAACTCCTAAACAGGAAAATACCTAGAAACCCCGAGCTGGGCACATTTGACCAGAAAGTATCTGGGACGGTTGCTTTTAATTTAGGGGGTGCAATGATCCTTTGGAGACGATGTAAAGGATGCATTTATAACGAGCTGCAAAAGTGAGGGGTGGAGGCAGGATGCTGTGCTATGCCGGAGCATCCCTGAATAGCATTAAACTGTGTCATGAATCAGTGTCATCATGACGTATGACACACCACAAGGGATCATGATGAGTGACTGGCATAATAGACACAGATAGTGGACCAAAGTCTCCTTGACAATTCTTAGTCATATGTCTTGGGGGGATAGTTTTACATTCATGATCCGTTTATTTGGAGCCAATACAGGGAGAGAGACATATGAAGCACACGGTTGAATCTGTCTAAGCAGGATGAAGACGGGTTTAAATGGCACAAAGCGTTGCCGGGGGGAATCTGAAGAGGTCGCAGGTTTAGAAGCAAAACACGTGGAAAACTCCACCTGCTATTAGGCTATACATAATTAAGCAGGACGCCCCTGGTTTCTCCTGCCAACCCAGGAAAGGGCTGGCTCACCCAGGGTGTTTCCGCGCTTCTCCGTCTATAAGCTGCAGAGCCTCTCAGGCACCACGCACCGCCCGTCCCGCGGGCTGATAACCTCCTGTCCCATCGCAAACTGGGGGATGCCGCTGTGTCCTTTTCCTCACACTTGAGCTTTGCTGCGGGCTGCGAAACTCCGAGACTCCAGCGCCAGCGGGGGCAGATGGAGAAGTCTCCTCCCTTCAGGTCTGCCGAGCAGGCAGGAAGCACACCTATAATAAACGCTTAATCCGAGAAACGCCCCCTGTATGCCTCTCACTACGAGCTGGAGAGCCCGAGTTGCTGGAGCTGCGGGTTTTCTTTTGTTTGCCAACTTCCCGAGCTACCAGGTAGAAATGCCTTTACTTTTTTTTCTTCCCCTCTCCTCAGAACTGAAGTGTCCCTTTGGCGGTGTCTCCAGAAGGGCAAGAGGGCCCCAGTGACCCTTTGAAGGCGAAATCCGCCTGGGCTGGCTGGGAATGCTTGCCATCTCAGCGGAGATCACTGACAGGCTTCTTCTCTAGGGACTAAATTCGCGACGCTCCCTCTTCACATAGACCCTTCAGGAATACTGATAACCCCTAGAAATCCCCATAGGAGGCATTCCAATGAGCAAAATGAATGACATACACCCAGAAAATAGGAGTGCAAGAGGGGAATCTTCTTCAGCCTGAACCACCGCCCCACCCCCCTCCCCCAAACAAACAAACAAAAAACAAACAAACAAACAAACCCGAAAAACCCCCACAAAAGTGATGGTCCCGATACTAAGAAGTTCACTAAGTTTGTGAGTATCTAATCAAGGGAATAGCGACATTTTTAAAAGAAAACATCTAATTAACGATGACTTCATTTGATTCGGAGGATGAAAAAGCCTTTTTAAATCAGTCCAGATTCACTGGCCTAAACGCAGCCAATTTTTGAATATGAAGGTTGTACTGAGTCTGCCTTCTTTTAAGACGTCATCTGAAAGGTAATAGTATAGGTGGAGTAATGTAGTTACACTGTAGAAACTTTTGTTTCCCTTTCTTGGTGATTTAATTCTGTGCTTCTTCACTTTCCTAGGAACAGACTGACTCCATCAACGGCGATCTCCATGTTTAGACGCATGTCTGTTCAAAGCATTTAGGTTCCCCAATTTGCATATTTCTCCCGACATCAGCAGCATCACTGGATCCTTACGTTATCAGCCTTTTCAAAGTAGGGGAATTTCGGAATAAAATATGATTCCTAAGTGTGCAGGGTAGCGAAGCCGATATGGAAGCAAGATATCAAAATCACCTTTTTGCCCTTATCATGGGAGGAGTGAAAAATTAAAATAAAGAAGCGCTCCTCCTGAGAGCGCCCCGGCGGCCGAATTTCGGCAGTTTAGCCATTTCACGAGTTTTCCGCTGATTTTCCAGCGTGTTGCCGAACTTCTGCCCGTCTCCCACCGCCTTCGGGGGGTCGCCCTGAAGGATGGGTGATGCTCCCGGCTCTGTCCCACTTTCGAAACAGGAGTCACATCCACACGGGGAGAGAAAAACAGTCAGCGAGGGTGCGGGAGCCAGACAGCGCAGGCCCTGCAGCCGCGCCACGTGTGGTTTTGTTTTTGTTTTTGTTTTGTTGAGGCGGCGCCCGTGGCCGGCAGCAGGTGTCGCTCCCAGCAACCCCCCCTCCCTCGAAGTGGTGGGGGGAAGGTGTACTTTTGGATACCACTAAGTGATTTTTAAGCACCTGTCGATGGTATTGACAAATCCGTATCTTTTGCTGCACGTCCATTTCCCGAAAAGGGGACTCGCAAAGGGGTGCGAGGATAGAGGGGCAGAGCGGGTCAAATTCTGCCCAGCCTCTCTGCCCTCACAGCCGGTGACAACTGACAATGTGGACAGTGGGCTACTCCTTGCCCTCAGCCTCCCCTCCCACCCTACTTCACATACATCCCGTGGAGCTGAAAAAGTGGGTAAGGATAAGTGCCCTTGCTGCCTGAGGGCCCCGATCCTGCAAAGCCCGGAGGACCATCAGAGACCCTCCCCTCCAAAAGTCAGTTTCTCAGCCACTTGCCCATCATGGGTAAAAAGATTCATTTCCACACCCGCTCCTGGAAGTCTACGGAGGGGATCAGGGTAGCTAGTGCTCAGCAGGTAGGGCTGTCTGCCCAGAGCTTTGCAGCAGCATGGAGAAAAATATCTATAAAAGTAAACAGGCAATCAGCTGAAATCTATCCTCTTTAAATAAACTGATTCCTTAGTATTTTCCCAGTATTGTTGTAAGTTGTTGTCTGTGATGTCCCCCAGGGCTCTTTCCTCTGCTCTCTGATTTTGTGTATAAAAGCATCTCTGAGTGATGGATTACTGTGTCATTGCAGCCTGTGAAGGATTAATTTGTTTCATTGATTTCTCTTTAGGCAGATTGCCAGAATTCTCCGCTTCCCACCTTTCTCCAGGACTTCAGCAGTAATAGACAGTAACAGCCTAAGACAAATCAGCCCATTCTTGTAAAAATAGAAACAAAATCCTGAAGACCCAGGGAAGCTGTAAAGAAGTTTTTTCCTTATGGTGTAGATCCACTAATTCCTTAAATGAGTCCATCTTCTCTCCTTTCACCTCTTCCCTTTTAATAAAAAGGTTACCATGTCTTGGTGGGAATTGTTTAGTCTCAAGAGCAATTTGAACAAGCAGTTGGATGTGAGCAGTGGGCATTTGATGGTCACAGAGAAATGTTCTGTTCATGCTAAACAGGAGGGGTAGGAATTACAGGAGGATTGCATAAACTTCAAGGTTCATTCTTTCTTAAAATCACCAGACCACCTGCATCTAACCAATTTTCTATGCATCTACCTGTCTGGGATATTGAAATAAGACGTAGTTTATGTCAGGTCCCAGAGTTGCTGGTCTGATGTGTGTGGGCGTGGATGCGACTGGAATCTCCCAGATCAATTAATCTGCATGTTTTCTAGATAATCTGATAAAAAAAATCAGACCTTGAAGTGTTGAGCTGTGGTGAAAAAAGGGAGCTGGGCACTCCTTTTGGTGCAGATTGCAGAACCATGAGGGGAAGAGAACGAGATCTGCTGCTGCTACTCTGACCACAGCACTGCTCTTTTCAGACCTGCTTTATCTGCAGCAGAGACAAGTCAGCTATGCTCTTCTGTTTGTTTCCACAATGCAGCACTAAATACTGTATTGATCTAGTCTCCAAAAGTTAAACTTCAGGCGCTTCTAGTGCGTAATGTTATCATAGACTACTGTCTTTACACCTTGGGCTTGTGGAAAGCTCTGCAAAACCAGTACTTTTAGATATCATGGAGAGCAGAGAAATGCTTATTTTACCTCTGTCTCTGACTTGTGATGTGTGTAGCTCAATAACTATTTTCAAAGAGACAGTAAATTTATCTGTACTGGATAGTACAGATCCACTGCATTGCAAATCTAGGAAATTTTGAAGTTACAGCCCTACTATTTTTTTCCTCTCCTCTCTCAGAGGATGTTAGCCTACTACTTTCTTTTTTAATTTTCTGTAATTTCAGGTGAAATCCAAATACCAGTACTAGGGTCACAGCACGGTTTCCTTGTTATCCCACAAGAAAATATGCCTTGCTCTGCCTGAGTAATGCTCTTGCGTTTCCTTGCATGAGATCCCTCTGTGGTCTGTCAAGTCTAACTTTCCCTTCTCCACCTGGCAGTTTTCAAAGGAACTTTAAAAGTAGTCATAAGGTGTTCATTCTTGTTTTCACTTCTGGGAATCCCTTGAAATCCCTATTTTGTCAGGGGAAACCCTGCAGTGTGGGTTATCCTGCAGAAGGAAAAGGCTGGCTGCCTCCTGTCATGGCAGACTGGGAAATGCTGTTATCCTGGGGAATGCTGCAAACTTTCCTTCAAACGCTTCTGTGGTGTAACAGGGACCCCCACTTTTCTGGCTTAACACAGAAGCCTCTCTGCCTGGCATTCCCACTCCTGATAGTTTTTCACTGTCAAGTAACTTTGAAAATAAAGACACAAAATGCAACCGTTCACATTCTTCCTGCTTGGATAGCCAAGCCCCAGGGAGGCTTGGCTCTCAGGGCAGAATTTGTCTTGCTAGGAAGCAAACGCTCTCATTCCCTCTGCCACTTTCTCCTTGCCAATCCTTTTCAGCTTACAGAGGGGAATCCTTCTGCTCCTTTGCTAGGCAATAAGGAAAGTTTTGCTCTTGATTAATAATGATAACAATATTCTTGGCTTGGAAAGTCTGAGTTAGGAGCAGAGACAGATTTCCACCCCTATCCCTCCAGTTTGTAATAAAACAGGCAGAATCCATCACAGACCAAATTTAAAACGCTTAAGTCAAGCTCACATCCTTTCATCCCTTCAGATCTGGAAAGAAACAGAGTCTGTTAGATTAGCAAACATAAACCTCTTGCATAGTTCTGAAAGTAGGATTAATGCCTACTGAAGGGACAGCTGTATGACCCTCACGCACACTAACTATACATTAGG
Organism: Geospiza fortis; assembly: GCF_000277835.1. Classification (NCBI taxonomy): domain Eukaryota; kingdom Metazoa; phylum Chordata; class Aves; order Passeriformes; family Thraupidae; genus Geospiza; species Geospiza fortis. The sequence goes on along the minus strand of NW_005054352.1, from coordinate 2,200,093 downwards.
GCTGTCACTTTATCGATCGGGAGAAGTTTGTGTGAAGAAGCACTCCCCACCAGGGAGAAAAACAGACTAGAGTGGGAAAAAGCCACCCTAAGATGCATCCACTTCATCTGCTAAGATGCACTTTTAAAAAACTCAGTTCCCATTTCTGGCATCCAGGGCAGATGTGCTGGAATCTGCATGCTTCACCCTGCAGTTCTGGTGCATACAGACCACACACAGTTTTCAGCTGTGACCCTGGGACTGGCTCATCTTTGGACAAAACAGACCTATGCCAATGCTGGATTTGCACATAAGTAGAGTTTTGCTTGGACTCTGCCCACATGGTGGTTTTGTGGCCTTGTGCTGTTCTGACTGGCTGTACTTCGGCATATCTATTCCCATTTAGCTAATTTGGAAGAGACTGGTCCTGAAGACTTTTCTCCCTCACCCCATAAGCTAACAAAAAGAAGTAGTGATGAATAACATGTTTGTCAAACTTTCTTTTCATTAATGCATGAATTCTTTATGCTAAGAAAGTACAAGCTGATTGTTTCCTAGGGTTTGCTGGGTTAAATACAAACACTGGATTTGACTTTGGTCATATCCAATTTTTGTGTTAGTCTAGCTCTTATAACATTGAATTCTGCAGAAGCAACTGCAATTTCAGTGCATTTCTGAAAACAGACATTTTAAGAGCCCATCAAAACACTTTGTTAGAGCAATCCTGAAGTCTCATCTGTCATTTAAAATTCATATTTATAAGGGGCTCATGACAAAGAGGAGACCAGCTGTTTTAGAATTGAATCTTCCAGTCAAGGTAGTTTTTGACTACATTAAGTGCTACGGCTCACAAGTTGTAAGAGTGTGGGACTTGCTCTTAGCAGTGCTGAAACCCTGCAGTTCTCCAAGATGCAAATATTTGCTTTGGTCAGCCTGAATCATCAGATATAAAGAAAAATAAACCTGCAAGGAAGAGAAACAAAGAAGTCCCTTCTGATGGACACAATGGGGACTTGTGCCTTGCTAAGACAGGTCCATATATTTTGTAGAAGGCAACTACTAGACCCTGGCCCAACTTCATATAAAAGAAAAGATCCTGACTGAAAAGAGAAAAATTTAGCCAAAGCTCTGATAGTTTTTTCCCTTGTAGCAGGGAGTAACTTTTTTACTTTAAATTTTTTTTCCCTGTAGCAGCAGGGAGCAATTTTCCCCTCCCTGTATTATTGGAGGTTGTGCATTCGTGGCTGTATGCGTAGGTAGGCAGGGAACTGCTGGATACATGAAAGCTGGAAGTTAGGTGCTAAAGGGCATCAGTCCTGCTGCTTGCAGCTCACCTCTAAGTCATTTAGTTCAAATAGACAGGTGAAGAGTTAGAAAAAAATACCATGTTATAGCAAGGTACCCAAAAACTGGATACCATTATTTCTCTGGAAACATGTTCTCCCAGCAAGTAGATTGATTTTTTCCTCCATGAAATTTGTTTGTTTTAAATTTATCTAGAAATTTGTACAAGTGGTTAACACTCATGCACTTCTGAACAGTATCTGGGAGTAGATCTCTTGCCTACACATTTACCTCTGTTGTTATGAAGCTTTAAAATAGCAGCAGTAAAACTCACCTCCCTGCATTAGGTGTTGCTATATTGCAGATCAAAGTTTTGCTGTTTGCAGAACCATGGAAAGAATACCATAATTCAATCTGTTTGGTTAGAACTCAGCATTCAATGAGTAATATGTTTCTGCTTTTCCACAGAAAGTGTGAATTAAAACTCCAAATGAATGAGTAGGACTTTCTTGCTTCATATTTTACAGCCACTGCTGTATTGATAATTAATTTTTTCCAAGTGAGTAAAAAGTATGTGGCTTGCCACTCTAGCATCTCATTACTAAGATCACAGGCAACATATTGAAAATGGTGGGATGCTAGATAGTTCCAGTACTTTATGTAGCTATTAAAATTAGCTGCACCAGAACTCCTTTCAGTTTACACCATATTAAAGGAAGTTTAAAAATTGCAGTTTTGGTTCTAATCAGCTTTTCGGCTTTACTGTAGTCCAATATATCAAGAAGACCATCACTAGTAAATCGTAATTGTGTGTTGGTAGAGATCATGGCTCTAGAAGGGAAGTACAGTTGTCTCATTCCAAAATCCACTGATTTTTAACATGACAACCATTACATTTTCTAGTGAAAATGATCCCTGTAAGACATTCTTCTTGAAGAGCTCAACATGAACATTCTTGACTAACTGCTATAGGACTCCTTCAGCTAGAAACACTGACAGTGACACTAGCTGGAAAAATGCATAGGTTTAGTCCACACTGCACCCTGCACTAACAACACATCTTGACCTTGTGCACTCCATTATCTGTGGATTTTAAATAATTTTTTTAAAAAATTATTTCAGCAGTCAGAAAAGACATTAAAATTAACTATGATATTTCTCTATCAAAACTGTTTTGTTTCTTATCTTCTGAGTAATGTTTTCAGGTTCTCCCCCAACATTTGAATAGTAAAGACAAAATTACCCAAGATTTTACAGTGCTTTTTGTATTTTTCTCAGCTTTTTAAACTGAGTCAAAATTATCTTTTCAAAGCTGCCATTTTGATTTTATAAAATTTTTTCTTCATCCATCGTCACAATGTCACCCTGTCTAGTCTGTGAGCATTTCCACAGACTAGAATATTATGTTTTCACCGGAAATAAAAAAATGTGCCAAAACATGAGTTTTGCTCATGGTTACACTTCAGTTGTCATTTACATTTGTTTTGATGCTGTCCCTTAGAAATGACAACAGCTTTAGAGAAGGTTTAAAATGCATGCAGTGATCCCTTGCAATCATTATAAAATAGCATGGGAATGCCTACAACAGTAGGAAAACCACCCTGACTATAACTCAGTTTGGCTAATTACATCCTGCTTTTCTAAATTCAAGTTTATTTCTAAGCTTGATCCAAAACTTCCAGAAATGACTGTTTTTTCCCATTACCACTTTTTGGGGTTGGATAGGTTGTATTTCACTGCTAGGTGAAGTTCTGTGTTTTTTTTTTTTTTTAAATAAGAAATGACCTTTGAGTTTATAGGGAGGTGTAAGCCTCTCATCTGGATGATCAATAAAGTAAATTCCTTAAAATCCTTCTGGCTAAAATAACATCAAAATATATAATAAATTCAATTTTATCACTTCACAATTCATTCTTTGTCACACAGACCCTCACCATGAAAAAGAAAATTATATCAGTACAAATTGACAAGAGGCAATTGTCTGTCAACGGACTTGCTTTGTAGGTAGGGGAAGAGGCCAGGAATAGAGAATCTTAGAGCATAGGTGCACCAATCTCTCAAAAAATGACTGATTCAGTTGTCAGGATGTTGAAAATATATGTTTAGAAATGCATGAGATAACAATGAATAGTATAGCAAACAATAAGTTAAAATTTCAATGTAAGAGAAACTGCAATTAAGGGACTTCTGAAGTAATGCTAGTTACATGGCTCAGAAGTTTTGTTTTGCAGCAAAAACCTGGAAGAGAAACTAAATATTAAAAATCTGCACTTCTGAATATGATTAACACATATTAAACGGCATCTTCAGCACAGTTTCATATTTAAGGTGGTTGTGTTTTGTTTTCATCTCTGTCTACAACTATCTGATTCTGCCAGACTATGGTAAAAACACAGATTTGGATGTAATTCCTTATTAAATGATCATGCAATGTAAAGATGCTCCTCAGCTACAGAAAGAGAGTAAAGCAGTTGCTCTTTAACAAACGCCATGCTATATGAATTATGTAATTTCTATGGTTATAAAACAACTTGAGAAATTGTACTATAACAATATGATATATGGTAAGGATTGATTACTCCAAAAATCCTTTCAAGAGGAAAAATTGCGGGGGAGGTGGGGAAGGAAAAAGCTTTTTTTCTGTTCAAGCTTCACTTCCTAAAGATTTAGCTTCTGTGGAGAAAAACCTCACATTCAGTTGTTACATCGAGTGGTCACTCAATTTGTTTATTAAATAGTCAAATAAATTCTTTTCAGTATATATGAATAGTTTAATTTATTCTGCTGAAAGAGAGATAAGTATCAGAAATGGCAATAGAAGTCACATAATGAGATAAGAATACTAGAAAATCTGAGGATTTTAGTACAGTCCATTATTCATTCAATTCCTGGCAGCCTTTGTGATTACAAATCACTTGATTGACTAACTAGACATTCTCAAAGTGAATTATGAATCAGGTTCATTTTTCCTGGTTGAGAGTTGGTACATGTTGTAACTCTTCCACTTTGTGATATATCAAGCTCTTGTAACAGTAATAAGAGATATAATCAACTCCTATTTCAGGACAAATAAATTGGCTTTTCAAAAATGAAATGTGGTTGCTAACATTTTTACAGTGTGCAATTTAATTCCTTCCTGCTATTCTCAGAGTGCAATCTGGTGTGATGACACAGCTTTTGAATGTTTGACTTTGCTGAAATTCTTTCAGGAATCTCACACTCTCAGTCCAGGCATACTGATATCAGTGGAAATTTGGTGTTGGGTCTAAGAACAGTGAGTGGTCCCTTTACTTGTTGAAAACAAGCCTCAGACACTGAAAACCTGGGCCACAATTTGCCCTTTTGTGCCTGGCTCTGATCTCAGCTTGGGAATACTGAACAGTTTTAAAGCTGTTTAAGTTTACTTTGAAACACAAAAAAGGAAAAAAAAAAGAAGAATCTCTTCTAAAGTGTGCTTGACCCTCAAGTCCTCTTTCATGAAAAAGTCCCTCAGGCTTTTGTGGAAATTATGCAAAGAGAATGACTGGCAGGTTAGGGTAGGACTCATTTGTAGAACAAATGCACAATCAGATCACAAATCCCTCTGGAATAGGTTTAGTGAGAGGTGCATTTTGCCTTCAAATGACTACAGGGAAAACAAAATTAAAAAAAAATAAAGGCTGCTCAAAATCTGTGTGAGTGAATGTCCAAGAAAATCACTATGAAGAGCATTTGTGCCATGTATCTGCATAGCAGACGTAGCCCATAGTGCTGGTTTGGCTTTCTGGAGTGTGGTGGTGTCTGGATGCTTACGTCCGAGTCAGCAGAGGCAGCTCCCAAGTGCAGTGATATGGGCTGGGGTACATGATAAAGTGCTGGGTCCAAGGGGCAGGCTACATCACATCCTCTGGTACATGTGCTGAAACAACATCTTCCCACATGGGGTTCTGTGCAACAACACCACCACAGGTCACAGCTTTGCAGGGAGGAGAGGATTTTTCTGTTGTTTAGGGAGGTTAGCCTAGTGTTTGTGCGCCGATTTTAGTTCCAGTAAAGGGATAGACTGATATTCAGTGGGTTGACATTATTTGTAAAACAATTTTAAAGACTTCAATCCCCTCTGTTTCCCTTCTGAAACACAAAAGCATATCTCTTAAGCAAGACCTTTTGGGAGAAAAGATGTATTACCACTTTAGTTTTGGAAGGCCTTAATGTGGTCGTTCATTTTAGAAACAATGGTTACAGACTTCAGATTTCTTCTTTATTCATCTTTCTTTCTATCTAATTTCTGGCCTTCTAATAACCTTAATTAAATGCTGAGTAGTTTAGAATATTATTAAATAGCTTTCATAGGATTAAAAAAATTTCTGATTACATCATGAGTACAGATTATTAAATATTCCATTCATTTTAAAATTATGATTAAGAGGATAATACCAAAAAAGATGTTTGTAACAATTTTAACTAAGCTGTGTTAATTGAGTTAGGGGATAAGAAATGAGATTTAAAGGGTGAGAAATGACTGAAATCAAAGCCTTCATAGTTTTGAAATCAAGTGGATTAAGAGAACGGTCAGGATGGAGGAGGTGGGGGGTCAAAATCTGAATGAATGGTTTGAATAGAAAATTGACTTACTTTTAGGCCACATGTGCTGTCTTTCACAGAAATGGTTTGCAATGGCACCTGATGCCATGTGGGTAAACATGAAAGGTAAAATATGCCTGCTAGCCACCAACAGGATACATGTTGCTCCTTGTCAGGCAAAGGTATACAACAAGAATGGACACAGAAAAGCCTGCTCAAAAGTTGCTACACCTGGCAGCTCTGCATCCACTAATGTGCAGAAGCACAGCAGATCAACCTCAAGCATGCCTGGGTCACACTGTTGGGATCACTGTCTGAAGGGGTGCATGGAGTGGCAATGACTTTGTTGCCTTTTGTTTAATATCTCAAGTGTGGGCCACTGTTCTGATCTTAGTTTGTAACTACTATTTGTCAGCACAGAATGAAATTTTGCTAGGCTGTTTTACTTATTGCTCTGAAATACTAGTTGGGAGATAAATGCTGCTTTTCTGGTTGCCATGTTGTTCTTGGTGGCCCACTCCCAGATTCTCACCATTCAGAGGGCTTTACATGGGATGTTCACACCTCACCCCTTGTAGCAAGAACATAGCTCCAACCTACCTGGAAAACAGGCAAGATTTTTCTACTTGTGGTCCTTCAACATTAACCACAGAGTAAATGAGTAACCAGAGACACTCACATGCTGGAGGCTAGGAATCATCTGTATGTATAAAAATTACAGCATCCTTTGCAGTTCCTTCTGGGGATGTGAGAGGAAACCAACACTCACGAAACAGACTGGGGAGAAGAGTGACAGGAAAGTGAATGAAAAGCAGGGTGCAGAACTTAAGCTATCAGTAAGGGATGATGGAGGCAATGTGTCTTTGTTTAAAAGATTGACACAGGCAGCCTGTTAAGGACAGGCTAACTCACATGACCAGCATCAGGCTGGCTATCACATGTATCTTGCTTGCACATGGATTCCTTACTCTCAGTATATGCTGCCTCCTTCTTTGGCATGCTTGCTGGTTTCAGAAGTTTTGTACTGATTCAGGGTATAAAGAGGAGTCTAAAACATCATATGCCCCAAGGAATCTGGGGAAAGACTGACTGCAAAAGATCAGCTCTTGAACCCCAAAGAGAAAAGCATAAAATGAATCTGAATTTAACTAAGAATAATAAAATACTGTAATGGTATACTAATGATGGAGATGTTAGTATTGTAGGCTTAGTTATGCAGGTTGGGATTTAATGTGTACCTCTTTCTTTCAATCTTAACAGCTTTAATTATTTTCACAAATAAACACACAAACAAACAAAGAAACAAACTCAATGCTTCCTTAAACATTACTAATAAAAAAATCGAGTCATCATGGATATTTGAAAACAGAAATCAAAAAGAACATATTGCATTCACACCAACTACATACCAAGCAGAATGTTAATAACATTAACCTTTACTCTATCAGATATTTTCAAGAAATACCACTATATTTTTTGCAATGGCTCATATCTGTCATTTAACTGACATGTGAACTTTTCTAAGTTTGCCAAATCACTGAGGCCTGAATACCATTCAGCAATGTTAATTTTGTTTTCCTATTCAAGCTTTTACACAATTATTCTCATGGCAATCATTCTAGCCTTGAGTATAAATAATACTTCAAGTGGTTTGTTGATATCCAAAAAATGATGTGTATCTACATTAAGAGACTCTGGAATCTAATGGGAAAACCATGCATATTATTAAACTGAAATGCCTATTTCTTTCCTTCCAGATGGGAAGTAGTACAGGGTAGTGCCATGGCATATGCATTAATTTTATTCCTTCCGCAAATTTTAGCACATATTATTTTTGCAGATTTTGAGTCTTTGCCTCCCACCCAGTATACAAGAGAGTTAAAAAGGAATTTGCTGCAGAGAAGATCTCAGTCTTAACAAGGGCCCTGGATGAGGAAGAAGAGCATGGGAACAGTTCTGTTTTGGAGAAGAGTAAGAGAAAATATAAAAGTCTGATAGGAGGAAATCCTGAGGAGGATTAACAGGGGCAAAAAGAGAGACAGAGAGTATACTATTTCCCTGGCTTTCACATTTCCATCTTACAGACTAGGTATGCTGGATCTGAAGGATTAAGGACATATTTTAAATGAAGATTACAAACAAAGAATAATGAAAAGCATAAATCCCAATATCTGCTCATCAGTGTTCCTACCCAAATAAAACTTAGTTTGTTACAGATTTCTTCCTAAGTCTATGGATTTCTTGCCCACTATTTTCCACAGTTTTATTTCATATTACTTGCTTTTCAAAATTCCAGGGCTTTTCTTAATTTTTCTTGCTTTTCAGTCCAATGGGGCTTTTAATTTCCTCAGGATCTGAGAAAGTGGAAGGAGCATACTGTATTGCAAGTTGAATGTTTGTGTGAGAATGAGCTGTGTGGGAACATTTTATGCAGGAATTTATAAATACTCAAAAGAATAAGTTTAAAATTGTGATTGTTGATGTTTGCAAATGTGCAAGCTTAACATGGCATCATCTCTAAAGACTGATGGTCTAAAGAGAGGTAGGACAGTACAAAATGAGGGTTTACTTATTTGATTAGTGTTTTTCTTTTGCTGTTTTACTCTCTGTGTTCCTGTAAGTTGGTCTTTGTATGTGTTTGGACTTCACAACCTGTACCTATCACTTAAAAGGAGTTTTAAGCTAACTTTAGTTAATGGCTGCAGAATCTAGAGTGGCTGTTGAGTCTTGAGGGGAGCCCTGGGTAAACTGGCTCCGAGGGGGAGTGTGGGTTCAAAATGGTATTGCTCTTCCATGCTGGCTCAGCCAAAGGCTGCCATAAAACATCTACTGTATTTAGATGAAGTTATTCCTCCTATTCCATAGAGGAAAATGATATCTACGGGTGAGCAGGGGTGGAGAAAAGGCATGTGTGGTGCTCCACAACCCCCCACCCAAAGCAGCTCCTGGGAGAAGCCCAGCCTGTCACACATGCACAATGCAAGCTGACTGCCTGTGCCTCTGCAGAACTGCAGTGAGGGCTGTGGTCCTTTCCACTGTATATAGGCTTTTTGAATTGATGAACACATCTGTCTCCTGAACAAAAGGAGGTATTATGGCAGATAGGCACAGACTGCTTGATTTGAGCATCACAGTGCCCAGCCAGTTCAGTGCCAGATTCATAATATATTCTAAAAACACAGATCTGGTGGCCAAGCACAATACTGCATACCTAGTTGCAAATCTACATAAAATTTAATATTGTTAGTATCTGCCTAATCCATCTTAATTTTAATTTGATGCACATATTGTTATGAAATATCTTGGTCTTCTCTCTCCACTGAGCAACTATCGTCAAAACATCTCTATTAGACATCTAAGTGCTACCACTAGATGGGAAGAAGTAAATTTTTATTTCTCTAGTCCTTTTTTTGCCTTATTTTTTCCCTCTTCTGATCAGCATAGATGCAGTTTTCATCAGGATAACTTCTGTTGTGTTTGAACTCCTCTTTGTGTGGTTCCCAGCATTTCAGACAGTGCAGCACTGCAGTATCACACCCCTTTCTGGTATGCTATTCCCTCAAGACTCCCATGGCAGAGAGAGATGGGTAATGTTTTCTGAGCTTCTTCCTCTATTTTTATTCTTCCTCTATTCCTCCTTTTCTATAGAGGATCAAAATGGATTATTTTCATCTTGACATGCAAATGCCTAGGCTGTGCCCTTGGCTGAGATCTCAGCATTGACTACATAAGTGAAAGATATGGGAGCAGTAGAGTTTTAATATCGCATATGGAAGTGGCAGTCTTATTTCTTCAGAAAAAAAAGAAAAAAAGTTACTGTAGTCCTTTGTGCCTTGAAAAATAATAAAAAAAGCCTAATAAAAACATTTCCTCATGCCCTACTGAATACTATATTCATATGCAGTCATTGGTCTGCACAGAGGCAAACGAACATTGTGTGCAGCTCAGTATCTTATTGTTGTACTCAGATCTGCCTATTTGCCATGCCAAAAGTATCAATGGGAGTAAAAGACACATGAATAATTTTACCAAGTCAGATTATGCCTCCAAATATGAACATTTAATAAGGGATGGGATTATAAAAGAAATAGGGAGGATTTCTAAGACTGCTTGAGAAACGCTTACAGAGATAAAAAGGTCAAATTCTTCACCAATTTTCACTCTGCACCACAGCAGTTAAGTAAATGAAACAACATGACCTGCAAATCGGTGCAGGATAGAACTCTCAGAATACATTGATACACCATAAAAGTCATCATGCGGTTTCATGTTAACATGAAAGAAATGGTATTTGACCTCGAAAGCATGCACACTGACTCACTGTTTCTAATTATTATAATATTATTTTCCTGAAACAGCAGCAGCAAAACACTATCAAGAAACTGCCTCCTGGCTAACATTCTCAGCAAACCCTCATGGCTATTTACGGAAATGAGCAGCCCAACAAGTAAGTTGTTAGCTTAAATGAAAATTATAGCAGATAAAAATTGTCAGCCTGGGAACTGAACTAACAAGGAAAAGAATTGCATGAAGCTGATGGCACAGTTTTGAACCTTGGGAAGGATAAAGGAAAGCACAGCTACTGAAATTAACTCATGAGACAGAGGTAAACAGTTTGTTACATCACACATAGCTGATGAGTGCATGACTCTCAGCAGTGATGGCTAAACCAAGCTTTCACACACTAAAACTCAAGTGTTTATGGTAGGCAGTGAATTAAGTGTGGACTGACAATATAGCAGCATGGTGCTACTGTTAATTGTTCTTTCTTTTTACTTTGCTGCAGGAAAAGTGACTGGATAGGGTTAGGCAACCTGGGTTCATTCTTCAAAGCATTCCAGAGGAGTAAACAAGGTATTTGTAAGAAGCTGGGGAAGCACTCTGGCACAAGGACCTAAACTGACTGAGTGCAGCGAGGAGTTGGAGGGGAAAGGTGATAAGCCACGCTGGGCTTGTTCTGCAGTGTCCCTGGCTGGTGTTCAGACTAAGGTCTTGGACACAGTCCACTGACACGCCTAATGCCAGGAGATTTGTTACTACAAGAGTTTTGCTTAGGCAGGGTTTTATTATAAAAATTGTCTCAATCCTCCTTTTATAAAAATGTATCCCACCTTTCTCTTCTACCCCAGGAGGAGGAATATTTTGTGTATATATCTGGGTGAAACACACAAACAAATTCATTTCCCATGGATAATATATTCAGAGTGATTTGCTTTTCAGAGTCAGAAGCTCAAAATCATGAATTTATTATGCAAAGTAATAATTGCAAATTATATTGGCAAACTCCATTCCAGAAAAAAAAAAAAGAGAGTATTAATATAACTAAAAGGATTTAAAAAATACTGGCTCTTAACTTGGGGCTACTACAGATATTTTAGGAGGTTATATATCTCTGTTCCACATAAACCACCAGAGGCAGTAGCTTTCATTTTAAAGGTCTAGTGAGATACTGCAATTAATGGGCCCATCTAACAGCATATGTCGTGCTTGTATTGAGTAGTAAGACAGGGAAAGAAAATGAAAGAAATGCTTAGTGCCATAAAAATTTGCATCTCTTTCTAGTTCATTTTTTAGTGCAAAGAAATGAAATATATCAGGGTCAGAACATGAAAGGATTTGATTCCAGTTTTTGGGTCAAGCTAGGCTATGCCTTTAGTGGGATAACTGGACAGCATATTTTGACTTTGTGGGTCTTAAAGAATCTGAAATGCCTCATTAACAATCCCTTGGAGATATATAACACTTCCCAAGGATGAATGCAGCAGCCCAGCTTCTCCATGTGAAACTAGGGGCAGGTGGTTATCCTTCCTTCAGGATGCCCACGTTCCCTGCCTGGCTTGGTCCTTTGTGGTCATCAGCAGAAAGGGGCACCAACAGCTGCCAGAGTAAAGATCTTTAATCCAGTGCTTGTCAGCTAGAGATTTATTTGTTCTGCAGGATCTGTGTGTTATACCAGGAGTGCTCACAGGATTAATTTGCAATCATGGTCTTCATAACAACCTCACAGTTCTCTGCTGCTATAGGAGCATTTTCCTCTCTGGCACAGATGTTCCATTAGAAGGCATTCTGTAGTAGATCATGCTATCCAGGCTAGTTGAGATTTGTGGGTAGTTATGACAAAAATAAAGATAATGTGCTTGTAAACTTTGCAAGTAATAATTGCAGTACTTACAGTGTAATTCACAGATGCTGCACCATTGGAAAGTAACTTTAGTTATGCTAAAGTTACTAAAGCTAAAACTTCAGTGATATTTTCAGCGTTTCATAAAAGCATTGTGACCTGAGTGCAAGGATGGGATTCAAGTGCTCTACAAGTTTATTTCTGTCTCTGTCACACATGCTGGCTGTGCTCTTGAGAGAGTATAGTGCTTTCCTTCCCAAAAGGGAGGTGCTTGAGAATCACTTGCTGCTACTGGCCTAGGAGGAACTTATTCAGATTGTGGTGTGAGAGTCTCCATGCAACTAGGCTTCCAGGCCTTACATGAGGCATTTGAGGCATTTAAAACTTCACCTGATTGTAGTTAAAGCCTTAAGGGATGTGCCTTTGTGAGGTGGGGAGAAGAGTGATAGTTGCTTAGCATTTCCAAGGAACTTTGAAGCTGTGGGAGTATAAAAACCCACTGCAAGCAGAGAACAAACTCTCTAACCCTTATTATCTTTTCTCATAGTGTGCCTTATTGATAGTGATTACTGTAAAAGGGTTCCACCTTGTTGAAAAAAGGTCATTAAAAAAAAAAGATGTAACTGAGATGTTTAGTGTGTAAACATTGAATTTGTTAAAATTCTCTTTAACTGAACAAAAAACTATTTTGCTTTTCAAGCAGAGCAAGAGAGATCATGATTCACAGATGGTTTACACAGACCCCGAGACCAACTCGTCTTTGGACTGAAAAAGAGGAGCAGTCTGCAGCCTCCAGCCTTGCCCAGTTGTGTTATCAATAGCACTTACAAAGGTAAACCTGCTCCTTAGATGTCACAGCACAGTTCCTACTAAAGGAATCATACTGTAGCATGGTCTTGGTCTTCCCCATCAGGTGAGGACACAGACTAATAAACTCTTTCAAACATTCAGTAAATCCAACTAAAAGCGCAGTTAAAATTAGAAAAGGGAACTGGAGTTCAGAAAAATTCAAAAAAGCTGAACAACTACTCAATTGAATCCAATTCTCACGGTATTTGTAGAGTTATTCTTGTGAGGAAGCTGTTTTGGGAACTACTTTGGGTCATCCAAATCATGCTTGATGTGACAGAGTTTTAATGTGGTTTGGGAAGTTCCTGTCACTTTTTCATGTTCTCAGTGAAATTACTATCATGACTGATGACCTCAGCAGCGAAGAATGAGGGGTTCTGTATCTCTCCATCCATTGACCCAAAGAAACTTTACCATAAGGTTTAGCAATAAGTCTGGAAGTACTACAAATAGTTACAACTGATCTCTGCATGCCAAATAAATGAGCATTATGCTGAAGTGCATTACCATTAGGCAAAGCAAACAACAGAGGTTCTAGTATGAGCTGAAGATGCTCAGGTTAAAAACCATGTTGGTGGCCCCCAAATTGCATCATAATAATAATAATGTAAAAATGGGAAGTCAGGTCTGTATTTCCTTGCTAGGGTCTCAAGTCTGATTTTGAAGCTTCAGTTGGCCCTACTGCCTTGAAAACTAAAGAGTAGCTGGATTTTACTCTATTTTAACCTTCAAAATGTTTGGCAGTCTAGACTCCTTTTTCTGCTGGTGAAGGAGGCAGATCAGCCCATCACTGTGTAAGAGAGGTAGGCTCTGGGTTGCTGACTGCTGCAGACATTCAGGTGATCCTAGACTGATATGCCTCCAGAGCTGATACCATGCAGGTGGCTCCAGCATGCAATCCATAATGCTGAGTGAGCAGTTCATGTTTCCTACCTGGCCCCTCAAAACATGTTCAAAACAGCATCTATTCACTCAGTAGACAAACAACCCAATGAGCGTAGGTCTTATAGGTTGTTTTTTGTTTGTTTGTTTCTCATCAAACTAAGAAGAGGAACACTGTATTCTGTTAAAATACTTCAGGAAGAGGACAGAAAGTGATAGTACCTGCCATCTTCTTGTAGTGCAATAGCCCTATTGTCAGAGCTGTCACAGAGGAAGAAGGACATGTGGGTCCCATTTCCCCTTCTGCCTTGAGCTGCTCAGATCCTTTTTTCCTGCCATTTAGAGAAAAGGCTCTAGTCAACGGGAGGATTCAGTATTCACCAATAAGCCAGTGAGTGAAGATGAAAGAGAGCTCATGGCTTCAGGGGTCAGGGAGTTCTTTCAGTTGCACTCTATGCTCCCAGTACAATTTCTGTTTATTTAAAGACAGCTTCGTGTAAGCATACACGAAGTCTTGGGATGACACAGTGACACGGTTTCACCATTTTCTGCAGACCCACATGAACTGTGCCTTGCAAAAAATGTTTGGAACACACATGACTTAGTTGAATAGAAGTTGAAGATATTGGGACTATTCAATTGACAGAAATGAGTAAGAAGGAATATAAAATAGCACTATTTGAGATAAGGAATTGTACTGAGAAGGTAAAACAGGTTCTTTGTTTATCTGATCAAGAAAATAATGAAGTAGAAAGGAGGAAAAAAATGTAATCAAAGAAAGCTTTTATTTTCCTTTTCCCTCTCTCTCTCTCTTTTTCCCAAACAAAAGCTGCAATTAACCTGTTGAACTAGTTACTACTAGGTATAACTTAGGCCAAGAGATTAGTAGGATCCGAAAAGGATTACACAAGTATATGCATAATAAAAATATCCATAAACTACAATAGGTAGAATATTATCTCAAACCCTTTTATAGACTAGATTACCTCTTAATACCAAGTGAATCCTGTGTACCTCTGTCTAGACAAGGACCTTGTGAAGTACTCCTCATTTTATCCAGGGTCTGTACTTATCTTCCTTACTGAAAAAAAAGACAATAAAAGAAGTCAGCTAAAATATAATACACACCTCTGCATTAATCCTGTTTCAGAGGAGCAGCTGTTTTATTGTTTAGATGGAATGGTGATTTTACAAAGTTGGGTGATACTTATACTTCTTATATTAGTATTTTTACGCTATAATTAAAATTCAGCCCTGGTAAATAAAGGGAGAAGCATAATCTGACCACCCAGCTAGGAGAGAAATGTTGGAGCCATTTCTGTAAGAGGAAATCCACAACAGTGGGGATGTAATTTTCCATTATAAGTGTACTCCTACTTGCAACAGGAGTGAGCTGACAACAAAGGTCTTTGCAGAATAGCCTCATACCGATAATGTAGTGGGAGAGATGGACATCTATAAAATTCTCTATGTGTCATTTCATGCAGGCTGAGGACAAACCTTTCCCCTGCACTGTGTTATTAGATGCACAATGATGCTTGGAGAATCAGAGAGCATTTCAGGGTTGGGCTCTTCTCCCTCCTCTTCCTGGACTTAGTTATTTAGAAATTAACAAGTACAGGCAGATCTTAAAATAACTGTCAAGGTTTTATAATTAACCAATTATAAATATATAGTAAATTATACAATTATACAATTATAAATATATAATATTGGTTATATAGATATATAACCAATTATATTATTTAGTGTCTGGGAGGCCATAGAAGTTAAGGGAAGACTAACTCTCACATTATATTAAGTCAATAGTTATTTACTGTATGTAGTAAATGTCAAATCAGAATTTCATTTGAATTTATATAGTATTTTCCTCTCTGATCTCTTTTTTGCTGGTCTCTTGAGCCATCTAACTTTTCCCATTCCTGAAGAAGGCTGCCCTTCTAGCCTCTTAATGTGACCCTAGGGGTGAGAAGACCAACTGGTTTTCTGTTTGCTGCTGAATATGTTGTTTTACTGTTATGAAAACATAAAAAGGTCTTGCCTTGCTATCAGACTCATTATCTCACATTGTCAAATCCAGAGAAACAGTCCCACTGTAGCTGCATCCACTAGAATGAGTTGAGCATTGAACACTGGGTTCCTGAGTGTTCTTGTGCCCTCAGGTACTACTACAAGTTTTTGCAGTCCAAAGGTGCTCACTGCCTTAAGTGTCCAAGACCAAAAAAAGCTCTTTCTACCAATATAAATGTATCAGCTAAATTCAGTTGTGAATGATATTTAATAATTCCAGAGTCCCTTTACTCTTGTTTTATAATTCATCACATTGCTTTATTACTGTTTGCAAATGTAACAAAAGATATTGCAGCAAGGATTCATTTGGGCAAATTAAACCTGCAGAGGGATTTCAAATGCAGTTTTTTGTTCTCTGGGATTAGACATCAGCAGCCTGTGGAATTATTTCTGACATTTAATCCATCATACACTCAGAATAGCTAAACAAGTTGTTGATGGTCTCTTCCTGCTCAAAGAACAACTTTCACAGAACCTTCCCAACCTATTAGTGTCAGGAAATTGTGCTTGGAAAGTTCAGAGAAAAAAGAAAATTCTTCTACAAATGAAATGCAGAAATCTTAGTCATGTGTCAATAACATGCATTGGGAGGTCTGCTCATATACAGACCATTAGCTGGTGTAAAGTGGAATGATATAACTGGTGTATGTATATTGATTTAGTTCAGTCCTGGAATTTTCACACAGGAGTGTCTAGATCCACAGCTGTCAGAATCTGGACCTGGTCTTCTAAAAGTAAACCATGAAATTGGTAGTAGGTAGAATGTAATGTGGACTGCTTCTTTTCCTCTTTGTTTGAAAAAGTAAATTCTGAAGCATGTGTTTTCAGCATAAACTATTGTACTCTGCAATTTTCAGTATTTTCTTGAGTTTCTGAGCACACATTTTAGTTGCCTAAGGTTTTACTTCAGCCAGCTGCTTCCAGGCCAAACATGGTCAAACTAGATTAACTGTATTATGTAAATACTACAGCATCAGTGAAACAAACTATGGGCTACCTCGTAATTAGAGGATAATAACCTTCTAAATGATATTAATTATTTTTTTCCTAGTACACCTCAAACAGGTTTCCCATTCTGGACAGAACTTCAAGTATTTTTTTCAATTACACGAAGTTTCCCTCCTCACCCTGCCTCCTTCCCTCCCCTGCTTTAAAAATTAATATAATGTGCTTTGATGTAGCATGGTCTCAGAGTGAAATCTACCATCATACCTAAACTTACAGAAAAGGTAAAATCACCAAAAGGGAGATTTTAGAAACAGAATGCATAATCAGATAAATGAGAACCAAGTTTTAAAAAGCATTGCAGAGGGGTAATATAAGATATTGCTGGTGTGCTTCTTACTTCATCATTGTTTTCCTTCAGTAAGCATTCTATCAGCTGGGGAGAGTTACTCACATGTTTGAAGCTGGGTCTAGTTTCTCTGAAATCAGATTCCTTATTCCCAAGGCTCCACTACACAGTGCCAGCACAAACACACATCAACAGCACTTTAAAGAGGTAGCAAGGACCTATCAAGCATTTACTCAATTTCAGATCTCTGTCCCTTATTTTCACTGAGCAAATCTGAAGCTGGGGGAACCAAAGTCAAAGAAAGCAAATAAGCATTTTGGAAGTCTGAGCATCTCATCTAAGGAGTGAAACTCACCTACTGCTTAACCTTGTATGTAAGAAGTACTGTTGTGAAGAATGATTCCTTTTCCAAAAATAGTGCTTTAAAAAGTACTTGGATCTTCACTGATGAAAACAGTGAAATGCTGATGCACTGAGCTAGTGTCAGCCTTACTTCTGTCAGGGGCAAGTGCAATTCTGGTTGCTTCTGCACTTGGAAAACTGTGTGCAAGCTGATTTCACCTCTGGTGGAATCCCCTTAGAATCAGTAGGGCTGGGCTGTGGGTGAGTTGGGTAGAATGAAGTGAAGGAATAAACTGAGTTTTAAATTCTCAGATTACTTCCAAAATTAACTTCTTTCTGTTATAGTTGTTGTTACTGAGCCTAGATTTGTGCTGCTTTCTAGTGTGTGAAATACAAGCTACTGTAGACAGATATTGACATTTTGTACAAACAGGTGCACACTCATCCTGTGGCCTGAACTTGACAAATAAAAGCATTAACAAGTTTCTCATACAATAAGCAATAGTGTAACCATGAGTCACCTTTGCTTTAAAGGTGTTGGTGTGGCTGAGGTTTGTTAATAATACTTGTTTGACAGAGGCAAAGCAAAAAGCCCTCACAATAAAAAGGCAGCAAAATCTCAAGCAGATCTCATACAACTCATCTCATACAACTGTATGAGAAAAGATAGGCTTTGTTTTTTACCCACAAGATGTCTTTTGGGTTGTATGGTATTAGTTAATGCCAAAAGAAGTGCTACACTGAATAATCTGAGAAAAAAGGAAAAAAAAAAAAAAACCAAAACAAACCCATACAGATACAATTTACCATAATGAGGAAGTCAGAACGTTTCAGAACAACGCCTTGATGTTTTAGAATTTTCTAATATTTTAGCTACTTAAGCTCCATCCTTCCTTGCATTTTCCTATCTGAATATAAAAAAAAACTCTGAAATGAACAAGACAGAGCTTCTCATATGTACAGGTAGATATGTCTATGTTGTGGATTTAGGATTTTGTAAATTTTGATAGAACACATGGCAGTTTCCTGCAGCTGTCAATGAACACAAAGCTGCAGGAGTGTGGATGAAGAACCTTTACCCTTTTCTTTCTTTCCTTCACCCTCGAAGCAGAGAGATTTACCTTAGGTGAACATCCAGGGTGAATCTCCCTACTTGTCTCCTGCTGGCAGAGGTGGCCAATGTTAGTGTGAGATAGATCACTTGAACTCTGCCCCTGATTTTCAGCCTGGCTCTCCATCTATCCTCCCTCATTAATGTATGTGGAAATGTACACAACCATTTGGGTGTCTCCCATACTAAAATTTTCCTACTGAGGAAATTGTGCCTCAGTAGGAACAAGTACTTTCCCACCAGAGCAGTTTATTAATTTTGCTGTGAGTGTAAGTCTTGTGAGCAGGTCTATGAGCAGTTCTGGACCCAAGCCTATAATCACCTTTATATGTGTCTTTTCCATCTTTGTCTTTGGCATGTTTAATTTCTCTGAGAGCATATTTTTTTGAGCTGAGACAGAAAGTAAGAGAAAAACAAAACTGGGTGGGATGGCTTCGAAATACCAATGCCAGGCTTTGCATAAAGTGTTATTTTAGACATTCACCCAAAACATCAGAGGATCAGCCCTAATCTCTGAGTCACTAATAAAACTCCATCAGTGCAGGAAACAGCACTGAACGTTTTTGGAGAGATGGGGCTGGATGTCAGCTTGAGGGAGACATGTATAGATCTGAATTGCTGCAGAACAGAGACAGGCATCATCTCAGGGCTAAGGATTTCCCAAGATGCTTTAAAAGTAGGTTACTTTATTTACTTTTTATCCCTCTAGACTTTTTTTGAAAATCTGGTTCTGCTTCTGAAACATTCACAAGCAAAGAATTATGGAAGATATCTGCAACTGAGTACTTTGTAGCAGACAGTTTTTTAAATTAATGACTTACTTAAAATTTCTTTTCTGCCTGGAAAAAGAGAAATTATTTTTTCAATCTTGATATTGGAGTCATAGAATCTAATGTGTGGCTCCTATGTGGTGGCAACAACTTTTTTGATTTACACAAGCAGACACAAATAGCCTGGAATAAAGAAATCTTGAATAACAGATGAAAGTTGGTCACTTTGATTTCCAAAGTGGCTCTGAAGATAATGAGAAAATGCAACAACAAAGCAGTAGTCCACTTCCCATACTGATCACATAGTTAGGATGTAAACCTATATGCCAGAGTTAATATCACTTTCTTGCACAAGGATGGAAGCTCAAAGAGGATCTGTGCTTCATGTGACCCTTGAAGCTCCATTTCCTACGTGAAGCAAAACACAGCACAGAAGTTAGGCCATCCCTTGTCTTATATTTCTCAAACTGCTCTCTAGTTCTAAACTGTTTACAACTGCAAATTTTGAACAAGGTTAACAGTCAAAAAAAATGAGAGAAAGCAAGACACCTACAACATACTCCACTTGTCTTGCCCAGCACAAGAAATTTCTTTTAAAGAAAAAGGAGCTGGTTGGGTACCCAAACTGAAATGAAGACACTGACTATGCTGTACTATTCTTCACTTCCCAATATATCCGTTAAGGTAAATAAATACTTCTAGATGACAGGAACTACCTTTTAGACAGTCAAATTTGGGCGAGTTGAATCCCAAACATCTTTTACAGTTAGATATTTCAATGAACAGTATAAAACTGAAGTCCCTGTAAAACAAAAATAAACACTTAAAATATTTTATAAGATCTATAAGTGTATGCAACTGATTAGATGTCTCCAGTGCTAAAATTTCGGTAGTACCTGGTAGTACCCATGCATTTCCCAAAAGACATGAAGTTTCAAAAGGCTGTGATATCATTTCATACATGACAGTGGCTGAGAGAGACAGCACAAGGCCTGGGCTACAGATAGTAACTTCATCCTGTGTTTCTGAATAGCCTTAGAAGAATTAGGCAAGGTGTACTAAGAACTCGAAGGAGAGATATTAGGCTGGGCTTGATATACTACAGTTTATCTCAAGAGAGATATTATACTCACTAGGATTCTTTCTAGGTTCTTTTGTGTTTCTGGTTTGTGGTCACAGTTAATAAATGTATGTTCAAATTTACTTTTGCCACATGCACGTGCATTATCGAGTGAAAACCTGACTATTTCTACACATCAAGTTATACAACACTGCAAGGGTCAGTTATGGCAAAACCAGGCAAAACTGTGGCCCTGATAGTGACAAGTGCGAATTTGATTGATGCAAATTGGGGAAGATTTCCAAGTAAAATTTGTAAATTTCTTCATTGGATATCATGTCCTTTGTCTCAAGCTTCTAAAGTCATAAATGCTTCAAATCAACATGCTACCAAAGGGCATAGGGAAAGGTAAGTATTCAAGCTGTGCTGCTAGAACTATGCTTTTCTTTCAAGAAACTTTAGCCCTTACCTGAAAGTCTATTGTGTGATGCAATCACAGAGACCAATTGATCACTCCAACAACCAGCACCATACTCAGAATTTGGAGTAAACTTCTCTTTAACCCGCCCTGAGGCTCAGCTGTGGTTTGCACTCTACACATCTGTTGACATCAACAAGGCTAACAGAAAAATATGTTAGTGATTGCAATTTCTGCTTTGATTAATTGACACTATAATTTGTCTCTTTGAAGGTGGGAAAAGGAGGACTATATAATTAACATCTTTTCAAAGAACTGTATCTTAATCAATCATAAATATTTTTCTAGATTGAGTCATTACAATCTCTTCCTATACTAGCAGATATTGTCTTAGCTCAAATTTGGTTTCGGTAAGAAGGTATTAAAGTATTGACCTACAATAAGTTGTGGTAGGGCTTGTTTGTGTGTTGTGCGTTATGGAAAGTACTGTGCCTCCTCCATCAGAACAACATACAACAAAGGCTACACACCACAAAGTATTGAGTTCCTGAGCACCCTGGCTTTCTAAGTTAATAAATTACCACTAGTAACTCACTGAATATTTAGACAGAGTTGCAAGCAACTCACAAATGTCCAAATATTTTTTTTAATTTAGCTTTTGAAATAACAGAACAGACAAAAAGACAAAAAAATTTAAGGTGATAATTTATAGCTATATGAAGCATCAAATTATATTAAAATACATCCTAAGAACTGAGTGGTCTTGCCTTATTCTTATCTGTGTATAATTTTACCCAATAAGAACGTAATGTTCCTCTCTTATTATGGCTATAAGACTATACTATTCACACCAGTTTTCATGTATGACAGATTCCAGCTCTGATAGCACAGTGTCTACTCATTTCGCACTGGTGGTCACCCCCTCACCCCATGGCTGCGAAGAGAAACACAGAAGGACCACAAGACCCTGTAATAATAATATACAATTTACATATACTTACATTCTACCACTGAAGCAGAAACATTGTGTTCTGCTTCCTTTATTTGCCATTTGCTTGGTGAAAATCTTAAACATTAATTGTAGATCAGTATTATTTCTCAGGCTAGTGTTGACTTTTTTTTTAATCTTTCTTGCTGAGATAATTTGTGTGGACCCTGCAATGCCACATATCAGGTACATATGATACAATATAATATATAGAGATATGTGTAGAGAACATGTTGGCAAAGTATTTGAAGTGATATTCTTCAAAAACTATGAGTACTTTCCTCATCATGCACATTTTTGATCGTACTTATGCAATTGCTGGTGCATGCACTTCGTATTCAGGCTCTTAGGACATCTTCATTTGTTAGGACATAGCTCTGCCATACATATTCATCTACTGATTTTCCACTACTCTTTAAAAGATCTTGTCTCTAGCCTTGGTTGAATGCAAGTGTTCAATTAGAAATGTGCAGATATTTTCCAGAGGCTATGTAGAGTGGGATTTATGTTTCATAAATGAAAGTACATTGGCTCTTATTTGAATATATACACATATACACCTTAAATATGCAGACAATGAATAGATCCTCAGAAGCAAAGGACATACTTTCCATAGCACTGAGAAACAAGACGTCGACATTAGGGCTATCACTTCTGCGGTATATGCAGACATAGGGTGGGAATCTACAGTATAAACACAGAGAAAATTATTGGTTTTCATTCCAGTTTAATGATCTTCCACCCATACACTGAAAACGGTGATGCATCCTCTTTCCACCAGAAACTAGCTACCTGAAAGATTGGCAGTTGCCTGCAGAACAGGTACACCTTGCACTTAGCACCAGATGGGCAAGGTTTTAATCATGGCTATGCTGATAAAAAGGCTGGGAAGGTTTACATTTCATGCACTGACCTAGACAAACACAACACCACCACCATCTTTGCTGCAATCCAAGCTAGTTCTAGGATTCAACTTTCTGTACACACGGAATAACAACAGGTTGGAAGGGGCCACAGTGGGGCAACTGGTCCAACTTCCCTACTCAAGCAGGGTCCTCCTGGAACAAATGGTGCAAGATTGTATTCAGATGGTTGTGTAATATCTCCAGCGAGGGAGACTCTACGTCCTCTCTGGGCAATCTGTTCCAGTGTGTTGTCGCCTGTATAGCAGAGGAGTTCTTCCAAATATTTAGGTGCCACTTTGTGTGCATGAGTTTCTGTCTATTACCTCGTTTTATTGATTTGCACCATTGAGAACAGCCCAGATCCATTCTCTTAATACCCTTACTTTAGATATCTATACACATCTATGGCATCCCCTCTCAGTCACCTCTTTTCATGTCCCAGCTCCCCCAGTCTTATGTCATATGAGACATCCTCCAGACCCTTGACCAACTTAGTTGCTCTCTGCTGGACCTGCCCCAGCAGCTGCATGTCTCTCTTGTACTCAGGGGCCCAGAACTCCTCACAGTACTCCAAATGGGGCTTCACCTGGGCTAAACAGAGAGGCAGGATCACCTCCCTGGACCTGCTGGCAATGCTCCTCCTAATACATTCCAGCATTTCTTTGGCCTTCTTGGCCGCAAGGGCACACTGCTGGTTCATGTACAGCTAGCTGTCCAACAGGATCCCTGAGTTCTTCTCCTCAGAGCTGCTTGCCAGCAGGTCAGTCTGTGCTGGTGCTTGGGGTTATCCCTCCTCAGATGCAGGACCCTGAATTTACCCTTTTTGAATTTCAGAATGTTCTTCTCTGCCCACCTGTCCAGTCTGTGAAAGTCTTCTGAAGGGCTGCACAACTCTCTGAGGCATTGGTGACTTCCCCCAGCTTTGTATCATCTGCAAACTTGCTGAGGAGGCATTTCCCCTTCATCCAAGTCATTGACAAGTTAAACAGCGCTGAACCCAGTACAGGACCCTGGGGCACACCTGTAGTGACAGGCCTCCAACTAAACTGTACCACCGGTCACAATCTTCTGGAATCTGACTTAGGAATCTGACTCTGGAATCTGGACTCAGCCAGTTCTCAACCCAGGCGAAGTGTCCATTCATCCACCCTATACTTGAATTTTCTAATAAAGATGTTACGAGAGACAGCC
This sequence comes from Geospiza fortis, assembly GCF_000277835.1. Classification (NCBI taxonomy): domain Eukaryota; kingdom Metazoa; phylum Chordata; class Aves; order Passeriformes; family Thraupidae; genus Geospiza; species Geospiza fortis. The sequence goes on along the minus strand of NW_005054352.1, from coordinate 2,176,266 downwards.
TTACAAAAGTCAGGGCAGACAATATCCACTGCTCTCTTCTCATCCGTCTGGGTAATTTTTTCATTGTAGTAGGCAATCAGGTTGGTCAAGCATGATTTGCCTTTAGTGAATCCTTTCTGACTTCTCCTGATCATATTTATGTCTTCCATGTTGGTAGGCATGGCCTCCAGAATAAAGCACTCCATCTTCTTTCCAGGAATCGAGGTGGTGCTGACTGGATGGTAGATCCCTTTGTTCTCTTTCTTGCTCTTTTTGAAGACTGGAATGATATTTGTTTACTTCAAGTCCTCAGGCACCTCTGCTGATCTCCATGACCCCTCAAAGATGATCATGAGAGGCCTATTTATGATGTCTGCCAGCTCTCTCAGCACTCATGGATGCATCCCGTCATGGCTTGTGGACTTGTGGATGTGAAATTCATTTAGGTGCTCTCTGACACAATCCTCCTTCAGTGAAGGAAGGTCTTCCTCCTGGCATTCATACACCCTGGTCTCCTGGCTTAGAGATCCCTGGGGGCTGATATTATTGGTGAAGACAGATGCAAAGATATTCAATAACTCTGCCTTCTCTGTGTCCTCTCTCACCAGAGTGCCCTCCATTTACTAATAGTTATCCTTTGTTTTCCTTTTGTTATTTATATGTTTGAAAAAGACCTTTTTGTCATCCTTGGTTAGATTAAATACTATTTGGTCTTTCTAGACTTAATTTCTAGACTCACTGCAGCAGGGAAAG
>NW_005054352.1:2175091-2175509 GCF_000277835.1 Geospiza fortis | reverse complement strand
GTACAGTCACAAACATAAGTTGCTTACATGCTTCTGTGTCTTGAAACATTGCTGAGTTTGGCCTATTAGAAACCTTGGGTTAATGCTTCCCCATCGTCACAGCAAACTTCCATTCTGGGTTTACTTAAAATAGGAAAAGAAATTAAATTGATTTCAAAATCCCTTTTAATTATTGACACAAGAGGACAAAAAGTTGTCCTCCAGAGTCCTGCAAACTGGTGTAAAATGTCAAAGCTAGAGTTCCTCTCCAGTAAGTTATTCTCAGTAAATTTGGTCTGTTCGTTGCTGTCGTGGGATGACCGCTTTTATCCCAATATCGTGTATTGTGTCTGGCAGCTGTGGTTTGTTTCCTCTCTCTCTCTCTCTCTCTCTCTCCCCCCCACCTCCCGGCCGTCTTGCCCCCGCGGGGGGGGGGGGG
>NW_005054352.1:2173983-2174721 GCF_000277835.1 Geospiza fortis | reverse complement strand
CCTTTTGGAGATTTCCCCTAATTTTGTTCTGAAACAGGACAGTTGCACACATTCATATATAGATCTGTCTTTATATATGCTTTCTCCTTGTGAAAAGCATTCTGACTACTTAACAGGCATGTGGGATCCTGCATAAATTATGCTGATTCTATATGATTCAAACTATAAAATATAAAATTACATCCCATTTTCAACATGTGAATACAGAGATTATGTAGAATGTGAAAGATCAAACTGGAAATTCTTCATTCTCATCTGTGAGTTTTTTTTCAATCCCACAGCCCCATTGGTTTCAACTGGGCTGTGTAAGGTCTGACATAAGACCACATTCTGACCTTGTTTTAAAACCACATCAAGTCTCTAATCTTGCAATCTGATCTATGCAAAGACAGTCACGTTATGCCAGTGGGCTGTTTTTCTGGTGTGGGAAGACATTTCATGGATCAAGGCCATAACAGTTAACTACCCAAACAAGAACATGACAAAGCTTCACTGCAGCATTTGATCTAATGTTTTTGAGGTCATATTAACTTTTAACTTCAGAGATATGCAGTTTACAAAAGCACTTTCCAAAAAGTGTAATATTCTTGAAGTATTCTTACATCTTTAAGATGACAAACATCACACAAATGTTAGAGAATGGCAGTGTAGTCACTTCTGTAAGTCTGAAGTGGACTACAGCAGAAAAATAGCAATGCCTGCAGAAAAGGTGGTCCTTCTAGTACACCCATTCCTCCT
>NW_005054352.1:2100370-2173945 GCF_000277835.1 Geospiza fortis | reverse complement strand
ATACTGACATTTCCAATTTGCTTGTGAGCAACATGGGTATGTGTCTTGGTTTGAAAAGACAGGTGTCTGCTAAGGAAGGCAGGAGTGTCTCTTGAAATGGAAAATGTAAACTCCCTCCATCCAAATTATTATAATTTTGAAATTAAGAGGGGTCTCAGACAAAGACATGGGAGTAGGAATAACAGTTATTTATTAGGAAAAATAAAAATGCAGGAAAAATAAAAATATAAAACAACACTGACAGAATCAAAAATCTGACCGGACACCCTGTGTGTCAGGGTGTTGGTAGCAGTCTGATTGAATGTTGGCTGCAGTCCTCCTGGAGTGACAGGTGTGGTTCTGTTGAAGCAGTGATCCTGTAGAAGGGTGTAGCTTTCCTTTGAAAGTCCAGTGGTGTTAAGGTAGGCCTGGTCTTCCTCTGGGAATCCAGTGGAAAAGAAAGCTGCTCCTCTGGAATTCCAGAGGGAAAATGCTGCTTGTGGCATTCTAAATATCAGATTCTATCCAGGTAGGAATGCTTGGCTCCTCCCCCTGGGCGGAGCGTCTCACAATGAGATGATGTAATTTTATCAGTTTTGCAGTGACACTCAATGGCCCATGAACAGAAGATACCTCCCTGGAGGGAGGATGGGTTGTGGAAGAGATAAAGAAAACTGCCCCACCTGGTTTTAACAAGTGGCCCAATTAACAGAAGATAACTGCCCCACCTCTAACACATGCCAATAGAATACACAGCCCCAGCCACATCTTGCGTTTGCAACCTAAGACAGAATGAAAGTTCAGCCAACCACCCAAAAGGTTTAACACACCACTAGACAGAAGTGGTATGTCTGTGACAGTGAAACAGAGGTACCTACCTATTTTAGACAGCTTTATAGTGCCCATCTGCTTTCATTGCTATCTATTTTAGTATTGATAGTGATCAGAAATATGAGTACTCTCAACAGGGTACTTTTCATAAACTTTCACTGGACTCTGGTGGGCATATTCACATCTCTGAAGCACTTCAATGTGTTTTCTTTTTACAGATATATCAGACATTTCACTCCTCTAGTGAATGGCATACAGATAGATGGATATGCCCACATGAACCATGTTATATCAGTATGCAGCCAGGTGTGCATTACAAGTAGAAAAAACTGGGCTTGGCATGAATAAAAGTGTCCTATCATACTGTATATGAATTGACCTTTAATGACTTTATCTGACCATTGTTTTTTTATGGCATGAACACCACTGTAAAATTTGTTGGTTACCAACTGTTAAGCTCGTATCATGAAGTTCCTATGCATCTATAGTTTCAGTTTTTAAATATATCTTCCCTGAGTAAAAGAAAAAATGGTGAAGGACCCAGAAGAAAAACTTTGCCTTCGGGCTTCAGAGTCTCTTAACTAGTAAAGTAACACTGGTGGGCTACATGTCTACAGCTGCTTGTCTATGTTAAAGTAGGACTGGAATGTCTCAGATCTATGAAGAATTGAATTCTTTCTGCATCTCCTTAGCTCATGAAAAGTCATATTGCTGCCCACAAAGGTGCAAAGGTTGAATAAAATTTCATTTCAGACAGTGTGAATCCAATCCATCACCTGATTTTGGATTGCCATTTTGATAATTACCAGGAGCTGCATAATGGCTTGAAGGGCACCCCAGTAGGATTTCTCCTTGCTGGAGAGGAGAGCTGCAGAGGTTAATCAAAACCAGTACAGCCCTTCTTATCTTTTACTGCTTCTGCTCATCTCCCATTCAGCATCTGTCTAATCTGTGCATATTCAGTACAGTATTCCCTGTCTGTGCACTCAGAATGATCTGAATACAGCTGTCAACATCTCGATCAAGGCACAGCTCTAATTAGATTTCTCTGTTGTAGTCGAAGGAAACATACTTGGAAAGTTGCTCCATGCCATATTTCAACTACCAACAGTAACTCGTTGTTGAAACTTCTGTTATGTTTAAAAAAGCATATCTTTCTAGTTAATTACAAGCTTTCACTTAAGAAACACTTTTGGAACAAAGGTAAAGGCCAAAAGGCTTAGCCCAAAATGTAAAGGCATGGAAGCAAAGATGAGAAAAATTTAAATACTTAAATATAGGAGCTTAAAATGGAGACTGGTGCCCCTCTTTAACCACGGTTATTTTCTGTACTAATCTACCTGTCTCTATGAAACAGACAAAGGCAGACTTATTTTTGCAGCCAGACAAGAGAATGTCTTTAACAAAATAATTATTCTAATAGTAATATAACAACAACAACAATAACAACACAACAGCATTAATAACAACAACAACAACAACAATAATAATAATAATAATAATGCCAGAAAAATTAATGCCACTGAGTACCAAAAATATGCGAAACAAATAAGGGCCAGGATCAGGAACACTGAAATGTGAATATTCAATTAACAATAACAGAAATGATGTGGGACATAGTATGCAAATGATGAGTGCCTTAGACCAAGCATTCTCAATAGCAAAGCCAACAAGCCATTTGTTAAAAACAACCCACATGACTGTTTTTCAGCTCATGAGGAAATCCATGTTGAAGACGTTTGCTGTTCTAACAGCAAAACCAAACATGTTCCATAATGCAAGCATTAAGAGGATGTATAACCCACACAGTATTCACAGCTAGGAAAATGATAAGAAGGAGAGATGCTTGAGGAGAAAAAACTTGCTAACCAGAGGTTTGTACATTGACCACAGCATCCCATGTCCCACAGGCTGATTTCTCAAGCAAACCTCTTGCCAACTGAAATTTTTTCTTGAACTGTAAAATTCATAGGATGTGCTTGGCTTGCATCAAGAACACAGCAGTTTATTCCCCACACAAACAGCTCTGTTTAGCTCGGCTGGATATAAACAGAAAGACTTCTTCACTAATTATTTATACAAACATAGCTGCATTCTGGAAGATTCATAGGAACTGAAAATTGGTTTACTTCTGATTCTTACTGGTCTTTTGATTTTCAGTCAGACTACTGAAAACCATCTAGACCTTCATCCACAGGAGGGTAATCCACAAGTGATTTTTCTCCCCCTGAGAGTAGTGATACTGCTTATACAGCAATAATAATCATAAAGTATTTATATAAAACACAATCTTTACTTGTACAAAGAATTTGTCTTCCAACCTGTCCAACTTTGAGAGTACTTGTATGAGGAAGGAGTACATCAACCTTGCTGCAGATGCTTGCACTATGAGAAGAATATTCTTACATGTCCAGAATTGCATTACACTTATGTGTCCTGGCAAACAGTGGCTTTTTCAAATCAAAATGACTACTTTTATGTGTCAAGTGGAACTTATTCATAGGTGTTTTCTTATTCAAGTCAAGTGGCTTTTACGTTATGCACCTCCCTCTTTCCCCTTTTCTAACCACTGGTAGACAAAGCAGTTGAAATACCGAAACAAGCTTAGCAAGGGGAGCAAGAGGAAAAATATTTTCCTGATGCTTTGCATGCTGTCATCCACATCCTCTCACTTGTTCATGAAATGCAGCCACAATAGGGAACATGTGAAATAAGTTCCCAGCAGTTTAAAGCAAAGCTTCAACAAAGGGGGTGAGAGAAGAAAGAATAGTGCAGCCAGTGGAAAAAGAACTATAATTTTGGACAGGCAGAATATTGTGGCTCTGCAACCATCTAGGACTGTAAACCAAACCTTACACTATTTTAAGAACATTTGAAAGGTTTGTGGGACTGGATCTCAGTTTAGGGTCTGAGATTAGCATTCCGCTTATGCAAAGTACCATGGAATTTTAATGAATAGAAGTAGCCAGATTTTCTGCTCTCTTCCTGAGATCGGTGTGTTTGCTAATTTAGAGACACATTTCACCATTTCAGTGGTGCATTTCAGTGGTGCATAGCACCATACTGAGGCAATGGTTAAAAAACCTGATGCTGAGAAAAGTGGTATCTGTGAATCTTATGTAGTCCTAGATATGCACATAAATGTTTCCACACCTTAGATAATGAGATATTAAAATACTACAATGAACACAAAGATCCAAGAGGCCAGTCCATAGTCCACTTTGCTGTTGTGAGGAGTTTCTGGATTTAAAATAATGGAAAAAAATCAAGATATTATTTAAATTTCTGTTCTAAATGCATTACTATTTTTCCTTAGGAAATGAGTCTCTAGGACCTGATTATCTTTGCACTTGTTTTTGTCAAACAGAGTTACTATATTGAAATAACACTACAGGTCCTTTATGGTGGGTTCTCAAGGGGAGTTGAATATTTAACTCATTTTGGTAAAACCAAACAGCCATTTTCCCAGGTCTCTATCTTAGCTAGTCCTTGTCTTTATTACAGGTTTTCTGAATTATTTTTCCCTTTAAAATGTTCATGTAGAGTTGCAGGGACCCACCAGAAGCAAAAAATGAGAGGAGCTGGATAGGGAACTTCTTGGTCTCATAATGACCATCCAAAAACCTTGATCTAGCCTGAGAATCAAGATGCTTGACCCAAATCTAAAATTTTGTGTAAGTAATTTATATGTCTTTAAGAAGACTGTTCAAAAAAACTTGTTTTTAGCCTTGAGATAAGGCATTGTGAGATGTGTAGCAGATGGTTTGGGACAAAGTTTTAAGCCTTTTATTGACATTTGCTTTGGAAAAAAAATAGGTAGCTGTCTGGTCACACAGTCCTGAAAATCTGGCTGTATTCTTTTTGTTAATCAAACCCATAGAGTAGTATGCAATGTGGTCTTTTTTATTTCAATTGCATGAAATACTTGGATATTAGCTGCTTCTTAAAATGACTATAAATTTCAACAAATACCAAGAAAGACAACAGCTTCAAACAAAAGTGGAAACACCTCACTGCAACACCCAAGGCCTCCCAAAGCATTTCATCCAACATTTCTGGAGCTTAACTGCGCTCTCTAGTGCAGTTTCTGGAGCTATAAAAATCTGTTCTTTGTCACTTAATGCCACAGGTTAGAGTAAATACTTATATGCTGAATTTTAATATTTGTGTTTTTGTTGTAATTTAAAAGTCACATAAAAATGTTATAAACTGCTGGAGCACAGCCAAGTTTTGGTAAAAATCAGGCTAGATGACATATTCTTTTCTTATGGGTGTGCACCCATCACTGGAAGCAGCTGCTGGGTCTTGAACAATGTAAAAGAAGAGGCTGATAAGAGGCAAATCCTGTGAGGGGTATAGTGATTTTTATTATGTCAGTGTCCTCCCTTACATAATGGGTCAGATGTGAAAACTCCCCTCCAGGAGAGTGCAGGAAATTCAAACTAGCCTGAAGGTATTCATGCCTTTTGATGGACCATAACTGATTCAACTGTGCTGACAGGAGAGGCATCTGTAAAGTCTTAAACAAGCAAAGACTCCCGAAGTGTTCCATAATCCACAACATTGCATCCTTCAGTGTGAAACTTCCCACCCCTGAGGAGATACCTGGGCATTCCCACCTGACCATAAGTGAATACAAACACAGTGGATTCTGATGTTTTGTGGGCTTTCCCCACTCCTGGCATATCAAGGCAGTGACCATCACTTTGACAAACAGACGTCAAAATTGCAACAACAAATGCTGGGGTGCAAACGTCTCAGCATCCAACAGGTGGCAACTCTACACCTTTCTAGTTTCTTTTTCCTATTTTTTTCTATTTCTACCTCACATTTATTGTTAAATGAACATCCATTCTCTTGACTTTGGCATATGGTCTTTGCAATAACCAGATCTTAACACTATATAATTACCTTTTAAGTCAATTACTCTCTTGTTTCTCCTCATGACTCTATCCTCCCCAAACTGTATCAGCTGAGTTTTTCATTATTATGTGCCAAATAAGAAAACAGCCAAATGAAAAATCAAGAGCAAAGTTCACATGCAAAGATTATAATCTTCTGCAGAGTTCTCTGTATGTGAGCATATTCAAGATAGCATTCTTATTGAAATAGGTGTTGCTACTTTTTGTGATGCTTTCTTAGTTAGTAAAGTCAGTAGCAGTAAAGCCTTGGACTTGGTAGCAAGAAGTCAGCATTTGAATCTTTAATTTTGTGGCTATAAACAGCCACATAATATTTCCAGCAAAAACAATGGGGTTGTTTTCAGCACTGCTCTACCAAGGAGGCATGTTTTTTATTTTCTTCTTGTATATACAATTGAAACCATTCCAATCACAGAACTCTGCTCCACATTCACTTCTGAAATAGACCATGAGGGATGTCACCCAAAAGTGAAAATCCTGCCCTTCCTTGGGCCAAATAACGAAAGAAAGCCCAGCAGTGCAGCATTACTCACCGGACTTCTATTAAAATTTTGAATTAATTGACTAATTACTAATACTTACTCCAGTGTGCAATAAAAAAGGAGACATCTTGTCATAAGCAGTCTTTTTTCCTTCTGTGTGGGAAAGATGGAAGTATTACCTTTGTCCCAGTTTTGGCCAGGACCTGGAGGTTATTCTATATCGCCTCACAGAATTGCTGGGGCCAGGGGGAAATGACTCTCTGGCTTCCAAGAAGGGCATAGTTTCTGATTGAAAAGAAGTGGTAGCATTGTCTGTCATTGTTCATTTCCTTGGAGTCCTTGGTGAGAATTCTTGCGAGTGAACCCTCTCTTTTACATACTTTTGTTGTCAATATTGTTGTTGTTACTGTCCATTTTCTTATCTCATTGCTGTTTGCAATAAACTGTTCTTATCTCAACCAGTGATCTTCACCTTTTGGGCCTCCAACTCCATCCTGTTGGAGCAGGAGTGAACTGATGACATATGGTTTAGGAGAGTCTTGGTGAGAGCGGTCAATTAGGGAGTACCATTCCTAAACCATGACAACCTTTCATCAAGCACATGATAAGGAACTACATGCATGGAGTATAGGCAGGTTCTCTTCTCGCTGTAGAGGGTTTCCACCAGTGCCTGTGTTCTTGTTGAGTAATAATGAGATACCATAATGAAACTGTAGAAGATGTATGTCAGATGGTTCTCCAAAAACATTTGGAAAAAAAAACCAGCTGATGTATGGGATATTGAGGGAAGATTAAGTTGTTAATGCATATTAGTATATTCTTAATTTCCTTTTAATTGAAAAAGACATATTGACTTTAATTAAAACCATTTCACAGGAACTGTCAATTAGCACATGTCAAACTAGTTAATTCAGAACAGAATTCTTTTAATTAGGGTCTGCTTTCCTTTAACTGTATGGCCAATGAAATCGGCCTTTCCTTATCAAGAATTTACATAACTCAAAGAAATACAATGCAAATCTCTAAAAACTCTTATCTATTATTAGAAGCCCATATGGATAACATTAAAATGATGGTGCTAGCATTGTTCATGCCACAGACATCAGAGTTTCCTTCACGATTGTTTGAAAAAAAAGAAAAAGAAAAAGATGGCTTTGAAGAAAGACTATTTTAAATACACAGATTTATCCTACATTAAAGAGACTACAAAATTTATGACATAGATGCTCACATTTAAATTATTTAATATGTCTGCTTAAATAAATGTGCCTACTCAAACGTGTTGTGTGTTCTGTGAACCAAAGACACATAAAGCATTTTCAAAGCATGCGGCATGCAGCTCTTCCCTTAAATGAACTATAATCAGAAGGAGAAAAGAGACTAGATTTTTTTTGGACAATACCATCATTGTAAACTTTCACTGCATATGAAGATTTAACAGTGATTGCTGATCCAGTGGCTGTGAACATCAGTGTGCTAATGTCATCTCAGCTATCAAATAGTATATAGTCTCTGTCTTGACTTTCACATACTTTCTGAATATATATCTCTAGCTTTCTGACGGGTCTCCCTCTCTTGGCTGATGTACTACTGTAAAGACCTTCTCCGTGGTTTCTGGGAACCTCCATGTGTGACATCTGTAATGCTGGTCACATCCTTTCAGAAGTCAGAACAGTTGAGGAAAATATAACAAATCATAAAAGGAGTAATTGCAAAACTTAGACTTAGTCTAATCATACAGGGTTTAGCCACTGTTTTACTGACCTCTGTCAACATTGGATTACAGAGATGAGCGAAAGGAATATTTAATAACTGAACTGTGGATTCTAAAGAGGATTATCTGGTAAGATATTTCATGTATCCTCATGGTTTGTTGAATGTATTAGGAACCTGATTATGGGCCTGACTTACTCAACCATAAAATAAGAATCATTCCCCAAAATCAAGTGCAACTTAAAATTTAATGTGTCCTAGAAGTACACTTTACCTAGGATCCTACCCATACCAATTTTTCCCCCAGGGCAACTCTCCAGTAGGGGTGGGTGTAGAGCTGTAGGAGTGCCATGTGTTAAAATCTGCGTTAAGGTTTCTACAAAACCTTGAAAAGTGGATGAACTTTAACTAGATGATCTGCAAAACCAAAATATTGTGCCCCAGGAGTTCTTCAGCTCAAGTAAGAGGCTATATAGAGAAGTTACTTCACTGCCTTGTCTCGTGTGTAAAGTGTACCCTGAGTATAACTAATAACTGTAGCTCTACTTTTAAATGTGACTGTAGATTGGTAACATAAGACCCTAATATTTATTCATTAATCCCTTTGCAGTCCATATTATATCTGTGCTCATCAATTTAAATGCCTAGCGTAATTTAGAACGCATTCAGCTGATCTAAGTCACTTTGGCACTGAATTGTGTATTTCAACTTTTATGACACAGCAGAAACAGTGTTTTGCATTTTGATCATCTTGCTCAATATATTATTTGCTTCAAAATGGCAATTAACAATAACTTTTCTTTTAAAATCACTCCTACAGTGGCTGTGCATAGGAAGTATGATTATGTTCACCACAAGGGTTGTAAAATTGTAGGTGACTGCCTTTATTGCTCTGTTATACTGGACGTCAAACTGTAAAAATATTTTAATAGTTTAAACGATAAGAAATTCTCAGATTATGGTGAAATTTTTAATGTTTGCAGTATTCCAGCCACATGGTTAATTATTGATGTAGCTCATACATAATGGCAGGAACAATGGAGAAACAGTTTTATGAAGGGAAATAAGATACCAAACCCTCATACAAAGCCAGTTAGAAAAGGAATTAAAAGCAGAAGATCCTCCCTGCAAATATACCAAGGCACCTCTCAGCATAGCCTACTATGTGCCGTGCTGTCAAAGCAGTGCAAAGTATTCTTTTTTTTTTTTGCAATTAATACTAAGGTGACTCATTGCTTAGCAGCAGCCCTAATATTTACACCCCTATGGATCTCATGACTTAGTAGCAAGCTTTGACTTCAATTAAACCTGTCAGTTTCTGATAGCAAGGAATCATTACAGAGCTTCAAAAGCACTTGAACTGCATCAAGATCTTTACAATTATCTGTATAATATCTTTCTGCTTTTGTTGGTTCCTTGATCTTCTGTGGCAGCCCCAACCTCTCTGTCAACTTTGTTCTGAAAGAAGTTGAACCTTAAAGTATGCTATTAAAAATATATATGAAAATGCTGCAGTATACAATGGATTTCACTCAGTCTGATATTTTTTTGAGATAAATTCTTAATAAAAGTTGCCCATTTGAATCATGTACTGTTCATGTATTGTTCATGAATCAAATGAAGAGCCATTTAAAATTACTAGCATTACAGAAATGTAGTAGCTTTTTAACAGATTATTTAAATTACTGTAGCTCTGATTTCCAATCATTTTATCCACACAGCTATGGCAGAACTATCCCGGAAAGGGGAGTAACTTTCTGATTGAACTCTTTTCTTGTTGGATTTAAGAAATGTTTTAGAAGTGAGAATTTCTCAATTATGTATTTGTCCTTCAGAGCATGACCATAGAGAGTATAGGAACACAATCCTACAACCACGGTTGAAAGCACAGTTTGGAGGATTCATTCCATCCTAACAATCACAATGAATAAAGCCTTATACACACGCAGAGTAGAAAAGATGATTTGGTTTGACCAGTGTGTAGATCGCTTCCTCAGGAGCCTTTGGTCCCTGCAGCTTGCCTTGCCTGACCCTTCCTCCTATTCCAAGGAGGACTTTGAGTCATGACAGCTGTGCTCATGTTAAACCATGACAGCAACTGGTTAGCAGCACCCAAAGATGGAGCCCCCACCCATTAAACTGTGAGAGCTCCTTGCTCAGTCTTCTAGACTGATGTCTTTTTTTTTGCTATTGTTTTGAAACACAGCCCAGATTTTTTCAAAAACCATTGTCTTTTGGACAACTGTCTTCTGCTAACTATTTTTGAAGAAATCAATCTTTGTGTTAAGCAATGAAAATGGCATGGTCAAAAAATAATACTAAGGCACCTAATACATGCCTAATTATTTGCAATGTTGTTTATTAGCTCTAAACAAGGACAGTCAGATGGCTGTCCCCTCATTTTGAACAAGGGACCTATGGACCATCAGCAGTTCACTGATCATAGATGAAGAGCTGCTGGCTTTGCTCCCACTGTGAGCATACTCTTTCAGGTCATATTGCCTCACACTACAGCAATATTACCTACTAATTTATTAAACAATTCTACAAGCATAACTAAAGCATTTGGGTTGTTAACAAATCTTTAAGATGGTTTCAAATCAGCGCATAGTATTTTGCAGTGAAGTCATGAAAATGTGCCAACATGAACACATCTAATGATGAAAATGTTGCATGCAGATGTCTGTTTCCGTGTTATCCCATAAAATAACTGTGTATTTTTATTTACATTAGTAATTTTAGATACTAACATTTTACCAAAACCCCATTCATTTAGGAAATATATAAACACAATGAGCTTAATATAAGAAAGTGTTTTAGAACATATTTTAGTGATTATAAAATGAAAACAAATTTTTTAAAAACAAGCCCTAAACTACTTTTCTTTCTTCCTCATGATAAGAAAGAAATACAGATTATCATCATATTATTTGTCATGTGGCAGTGAAGTGAAATTTGTGCCTCACACCATGTATTCTTTACATGATGAAAAGGAGTATAATTTAATTTTTTTATTTGCAGGTTCTGTCCGGGCACATTGGCTACTGATTTTATTTTTATTGCAGTGCATGGATAGCTAAGTCACATATCCTTGTGTTAATGCAGAGTACATAAGAAAGGAAAGGGAAAATATAATTTTTGTTGTTGCTTTTGTCATTTGAAATTTCCATAGCGTCTATGCACATTGGCTACCATTTCATTTTTACTGCACTGCACTGATAGCAATGTCACATATAATTAACACCAAGGTAGGGAAAAAAAAAAAGGAAACCAGATTTCCACCCCTGCCTCTGCTATGAACGTTGTTTGAAATTTTTATATTGTGTGAATAGCATTTCCAGAGGGTGGTGGATATACTGAAAGATCTTACCTCCATTGTAGAAGAAGTATAATGGTATATGTGTTTGTATTGCTCCATAAGAGAGTGGATTGAAAATATAGTGCTACTCACATTTCTTATCAATGGGATACAAGTTGGTTCAATATCTAGGATTAGTTAATGTAGAAACAGCCATTTCCCAGGAAAACTGGAATAATAACAGAATTTAATTTCCCCAAATGAGTATATTTTATTAAAGTGTTTATCCCATGCATCCCAAAATAACTCCTGTGTCTACCTCACTGTCTTTTAGCTTTTAAGAAGAGAATGTGACACCCTCTTTAGGATATAGGGGTACTCTGCAGCTGTGGTGGACTCATTCCTCATCAACGACTTGTATAAACAATTACCAGGATGGACATGGCGCCCACCTGCATGGGGAGGACCAGACAGCTGCATGACTGGTCTCTTTTCCATGATGTGTCATTTTACAAGTTAGCACCAACAGGCAGGAGTACGGCCCTTGGATTAACTTTGGGAAAATTGTGCCTTATTATGGTGGATCTATTGTGAGCAGTTGTCTCAGTTTTGGAGAGCAAAAGAGGTCAGCTTGTTTTATTTTATAATTTATTATTAGAATTTGGGTATCATACACAACATTGCCTCTTTATCCTTGACCTTTGGAGCAGCTATGTTGTGGTACTGAAAATAGACTTAAATTTTTTAGGAGCCACCCAAACAGAAATAGGGCTACCAACAGTTGTCAAGCTCCAGTACAGTCCTTCATCTACAGCTTGGGTAGTTCTACTAGTCTGAGATAGATTTTATGCATTGCACCCTTCTCTTTAGGCAGAATACCACAAGCTGGTCAACAAACTACTGAAAAGATAGGAAGGCGTGTCTTTGAAGAGCAGCTGAGGACTCTGGGTTTATTCAGTTTGGAGAAAAGGGGGCTAAAGGGTGAACTCATTGCTGTCTACAACTTTCTGAGAAAGGAAAATGGAGAGGGAGGGGATCCAGCACAATCTCTGGGAATGGTTCAAACCTTTTTCAGGGAAGATTGGAGCTTGCTATGAGGAAGCATTTTTTTATTAAAAGGGTAGCCAAACATTGGGAATAGAGGGATGCCCCAAACCTGTCAATGTTTAAGAGGTATTTAGTTAGGTGCTGAATAACATGCTTTAACTTTTTATCTAGGTAAATAACTTCAATCAAACCTGAAGTGGTGAGGCAAGTGGACTAGATAAATGTTGTAGGTCCCTTTCAACTGAAATATTAGTCTTCCCCTCCCCTCATTTCCTCTTGGGCCATAGAGGATGGTCTCAGACAATTTATCCAGTATCAGTAATGTCCCTTTCTTTTTGTTGAACAATATTTTGAATGGGAACCTTTTTGGAACATATGGCTTTGCCCCTGCATGGACAGACACAAAGCTGTCTCCAAGTTTGTTCACACACCTTTGAAGAGGCTGTTAATAAGGTGGAATAGAACAGTTTCCAGGCTCTTCCACTCTTGCCAAAGAGTAGGACAATAAAGGAACGAGGCTGAGATTTGTGGTGTACATGAACTAACCTGAATCTGGGAGGACAAGATAACCTTTGCCAACATATCTTTAATGAATTCTGCATGGCATAAAATGACTACAGATGTATATAATAGATTTTGTGGTGTCACAACAGGCTACATGGCAATAAGCCACCTGAAAACAGAAATATGTGACAGCACAGTGTACATTTTTAATGCATTTCTTTGTGTGGGGCTTGGAAAAGCCTCCTTCTCACCCACTGCAACAGGCTGCTTGTGTGCAACAGCAGCAGCAGCAGCTGCATTCCTTCTTCAAAATATCATGTATCATGAAAATCATAAAAGAAATGCTGGACAGAGGAATCCCACAAGTCCTCTCATTCATGCTGAATTTGAGGTGTCAGCTCCTGTACTGCTGCTGCTGCTGCTGTTGCTTGGATGGTGTCTATGAAAATTGGCACCCTCAGTCATGTAACACAAAGGCAGAGGGGATGGCTTGCTTTCATAGAGACATTTGCAGCGTTGGGCACAACTTTTGGTGATGCTGGTCCCTGTAGCTCAAGTGAGTCTGAAAAAGTGTGAAATATTATGTAGCAGGTGTTAGAGAAAGAGGGATAATGTAGCAGTTTTGGAAGAAGTGCTGGATGGATATAAACAGCTAAAGTCTTAATCTAGAGAGGAAACCCAGAACTGTCCTATCCTCATGAGCTGTAGGAAAAAAGGGAGTGTGCATTGGTGGTTAATAGAAGGCAAATTTAAACTTGCTTCTAAAGGTCTCCATATGTTTTTATTTGTGTTTTCTATTTTCCTTTTGGCTGCACTGGAACTTTGTTTTATACTGGCACCTCCCAGAACATTTTTAAGTTATGAAAAACATACTTATCTCAGAGCTCCACAAATGAACTATGACTTTCCCCCCCCTCTAGGTTTTTATTAAGCTCAGTGGGACTAATTCTCTATTGTTCTGCACCTTGTGTAGGTCTTATGTGTCAAATCGGTGTGAATGCTGGCTAAAACTACATACATATCTTTGACTGAGTAGGCTTGTAGTTTGGGATCACATACCAGAAATTTGTGTCCAAATCTTACATCTCCAGTGTGGGCTGGGCTTCTTCAGATGGCAGGTGGTATCAAGGTATTAATAAGCCACTTTCTCTTTCACGATTATTTCTGTGACAAAATACTGGTTTAATTTCTAAAGTATATTTCATCACTCTATTCCCTGTTTTTTCTTTTTTTGTTTTTTTTTTGACAGCCACCGCGAACACTGGCAGGAGGCTGACAATGGAAAGTAATAGCAGGAAAAATGGATTTTTCTCAACAGGTTGAATACACTGCCAAAATCCCTTTGCAATCCACCTGCAGTCTGCAGACATGCTGTTACAGAGAAGCTGAAGCTCAATAACCAATGGTGGACTTTATATACTAAAAATAAAACAGCCCATAAGACAAAAAACCAGTTTTTAAATAATAGTCAAACTTATAGTCATAATAGAAATGATTGTTTTCTTTCTGTGATGAACTTTCTCCATTAAATATTATTCTTTCTCTGGAATAACTGTAATGGATGGTGACAGATGCTGGTACTCAAATTTAGGTTTTTTTTTCTCTCAGAAACTTATCCTTAGGGCCTTCTACTTAGCAGCTCTTTTGATGCGTTATTAACCCACAACTCTCATCTCAGAGACTCTTCAATGGAGTGAGTACTTCTTGAATAAAAACTTCTTGTACAATCCCCAGAATAAAATAATTCTTACTTCTCCTAATTTGATAATTTGACCCAGTAGCTGAGATACAAAGAGTCCTCTTTCTTTACAAACAGGAAAAACCAAATACTATAACTTATAAACATTATATGGTCTGGCAAAGTCAATTTCCTGTGCAGCACAATATTGAATAGTAAGTGTCTTAGTAACAGCAGGAAAAGAGAATTTTTTGAATGCTGTGTTTATCACAGTCACCTACTTATCTCTCACTAATGCAATACTACATTGAAAGGAAATTTCTGTGAATTGGAGAAATGAGGATTTGACCCCATGCAGAAAGACAGTTTTCCTATTTTATGAACCTATGCAAAATTAAAATTTTTCACCAGATTAACTTTAAGTTCATTACAACCATTGTCTGATATTCTATATTGTTAAGTTATATTTAATACTTGTTATGAGATTAAGATACAGAGATATATCTAGTTTAAGGAAATAGCTTCAAAATTCCTTTGTAAGATAATTGTATTAAACCAAATATTCAGATTAATGGTGATGGGATTCATTTAATGTCTAATATGTCTAACAGCAAAGAAGAAATCACTGACTAAGACAGTGAAGAGAGAAATTTTGGTGTCATCACTGCCTCTTTGCAATCACTTCCCCAAATGTTTATACATGTAAGCACTGACTAAAAATCACTTAAAAGATTTAATCCGATGCTATTAGAGCTTTTGCTGCTTGTTTACTATGTTTGACCTGCTTATGTAAGTACTTTAAACTAGTGCATTGTCTGAAACTAATCTGCAACTGGTGAGTTTAAAGGCTAGTTTAAAACATGGGTGTTGATTATAAAATGGCCAGAATAATTTTATATTATTTCAAAATTTATGTAAAAATGAGTGTATCAAAGTACAAAAAAGCATCTGACTATTTATACTCAAATTTAAAAATCATAAATATATAATAATTAACCAGTAATTTTGAAATAGATAATTTCCCTCTATGTTTTAATACATTTAATAATGGAGATCTTCAGGCTAGCATGTTCTACAGAAGACGTGTAAATGTTTAGTGAAAAAAAATAAAGAGAATGCATGCTGGTACTCCTTTGAAGGAAACTTTTAATGTGAAGACACCATTAACACATTTGATCTGTCATGATAGGTAGTAGAATATGATTTTACAAAAATTAAAAGAAACTTTTATTGGAATGGACCAGAAATTTAACAAAAAAAGCATTTGATAAGGGTTATATTTCTGGACATCTAGTACAGGCAATTATTGGTAATAATAATATTTCCTTTCATTGATGACTATCAGAGATATTAAAATGGTGTTTTGGTAGTCTGTTGATCATCTGACATTTTCCTGGCATACCAAAGAAGTTAAAATAAAATTATTTGGGAAAACACTATTACTTTTCTGTCCTAGATTTATGGTTATATTCATCATAGGAACTGATTTCATGTTGTGCCATCAAGTGACTTCATGCATTACCCAACAGCTTTCTTCCTGCCAATCCAAAGATGGGCCCAGAAGCAAAAAACTGCTCACTGACCCACATAGTTCTCTCTTGCTCTCAAAACATTACATCAGAGCATTTGTGGTAGGACACCACAACCAGACATGGAGAACTTTTTGCAGCAGAACAAGATGCTAATGAAAGATCTGCAGATTTCCACAGTGTTGTCTCCTGTTCATGGTGCTGCAACTTGCTGTCTGCAGATGAAAGTTACTTCCCATTAATAATTGATGCTGCAACGCACCCTAGTCTGTTTTAGTGACAGATAGTGTTGCTTAGTTTGAGGAACCACTGCCAGAAGCTTAATAGTCATTGGTTTTGATGAGCTGAAAATGGGTTAACACTGGCCTTTGTTTTTTTCAGAAACACATGAAAAACAGCTATTGCCATGACCACAAAGTAGTAGCAATCCCTTTTCACAAATGCAGTTTGTTCATAACCATGTGACATAGACCACAAATAGCCTTCTTATATTTCACATACATGAACAATTAACATGAACAGTATATATAATATTTACTTTACAAAAAAAACCTAACTAAACTGCTATATGAACAACCCATCTATTAGCAAAGGATTAATTTCCTATTCCACATTAAATCCAGACTGTATGCCTAGCTAACTTGCTTGCTATGACACTGTACTGGTTGCAGGTATAAGGTGGTAGCAAGGAACCAGATAAGTTTTCCAGAATCCCACTCCTTGACCTTGTCCAAGTCTCTCTGGATGGCATTTTGTCCTTCAGACAGATTGTATTTATGTTATAAAAATATGTGTGCAAACAATGAAATAGGAAATAAATACAGAGTCAATAGACTTTAAACTATTATATGGATCTCCACAAATATAATGAAGACTACTTAATCTCATTTGGCTCTACCTTTCAAAGGAGCTTGAGTTTCTAGTCAAATGAAGGCCATTCATGTGGGGTGAGATACCCATAACACCTTTGCCTTCATGTTTCCCCTAAAGCAGTTGTAAAAAAATCCTATTTTTTTTGTTTTCATAGGAATTTAGAAAAGTATAAAACTAAAGTGGGCCTCAAAAATGCAAAGAAACTTTGGAGATTATACTCTGCCACGTAACAGAAAGAGATGAGAGCATACATTGACAGACCAGGAACAGTTAGGAATGAAAGATCAAATAAGATGTGAGAAATCAAAATACTAAGAGATGTTTGGGAACCAGTATCATATTACTAATTTAATTACCAGTGCAAATGGTACATGTGTAGACAATATTGTGCAAAAGAGAGGGGACAGAGAGGTTGAATGTTGAATTTCTTTATTTCTTCCTTTCTCTACTTCATTATTCCTGATGTCAAAAGAGTGCAATTTCTGTCCATACATCTCACTGGAGTTTTATTGAGCTGATGGGGATTCTACAAATTAATCTGTGATATTGTATCATAATTCAGTGGACAATGCTTTAAAAAAAATTCCAGACCTATCCCTGTATTTTCTTTTTCATATTTTCTGGTGGTTGTGATTAAAGATTTTAAATCAACACCAGTTGCCACACCATGGCGTCTGAAATACTATTGTCATTTTCTCCTATAAGATAGACACATCAGGATAAATATTTCAATGTCAAAGCAAGTGTTTCTTTTTCCTCCATGACTACTGAATTGTCCTACAGATGATAAAAATGCAGAACTTGAAGGAGTATAACGTGAAAAGATTAAAACTATGCCTTTTCTGTAAAGAGGAGCTGAATTAGAGCAAAACAGGTAAAAGTAAGAAAGGAATAAAAAGCCCTGGACTTTCCAAAATCTTATGGTAATTTAAATAAACAGTTTAAGGAAATAAATTTCTTTGTAGGAAGGAATGAACTCTTACTTTGGACTAAACCAGATGTTTATTATTTTTATTGCATTAGTTCTCTTCTCCCTCCCCGCCCCACCCAGCATGAAGGTAAATTACAACTGTACTACCACACAGTTAAGATGGATAATAACTCCTGCTGTGTTTCTCTGCTTGTGTTGATACATGTTGACTGGGATGGAGAAAGTAAGAACTAGCTAATATCAGTAAGGTGATTTGAGTGGCTCTAAAACTGCTACAGCCAGTGGTAGGATGCTGGGATAATGGAGGCATCTGCTGAACTCCAGCTCTTCCTGCCAGCTCTTGCAGGGTCTGACACTACACAGCAACCTGTCTGTCCATGCCCAAGCTGTGGCTGTGTTTACTCCTGAAACAAAGCTTGATTCTCCAGATTTGTTCTCTAGGAGTATACTACAGAGACTGTAAGGACGTTGTAGTGTCAGTGGAGACTCATGCAAGGTCTGCTTGTGAGGAGAAGTGAGGCAGCTTGTGTTCCCATATTTAAAAGAATAGCAATAACACAACCAGTCAATAAATTTTTTCTACTCTAAACCTGTAAATTATACAGAAATCAATGTCATATTGTCACCCTAACCACAACTTGTTGCTTGTAGGAGCACATCCAGGTTTGTTCATCTGACTTTGGGAAGGACGCTTGGTGTCACTTGGGTGACACATGTTCAACACAGGTTTTATTTAGTCAGGTTGCAAAGCAAGCAGTTAGACCTCAGCCTGAGGCTGACTCACCTTGGATTCACCTAAAGTCTGTAGAAAAGAATATTAGTTGAGTGGATATAGGCATACAACAAATGGCATATCTTCTGCCCTATGCAGACCCACAGATGAAAAACAGAAGGACATATTGATGAACAGAAATAATATTAAGTCCTCTATCTGGCTTGAAATCAAAATGGAATCCAGTCCCATTCAGTCAAATATTTTGGCTGGATTTTTAAAAAGTATTGGATCAGTGCATTGCTGTTATTCACTGTAACAACTCATATAAACAGATAAATATGTGACTTTTTAAGCCAAATGCTCTTCTCAAGCTTTGAAATGATGCTACTGTGAAAAGTTTGGCTATCTAAAAGTAATCAAATGTAATGCTTCATGTTGTACAGTAACTTTTCTGTCTGAAGAGGCTAGGAAGGATATATTTTCCCATGTTAATGGGTAACCTAACTTTTATTTTTTCATGAGCTGATATGTTTTTGAGGTACTTATTAATGTGGGAGACACAATGTGCCTGGCCTAATTCTTTGTGCCAGTGGTATTACTACTCCAGCTGGGAGAAAGCATTTAACATCCCAGAAAAAATGTAACAGTTGCTCCCTTTGCTTCTCATGGATTCAGCTAAATCATTCTTTTGTGGCCATCCAAATTTTGGTCTACTTTATTTCTCTTTCAGTCAATCAAATGTAATTTTTAACGTGTCCAGTAATCTCTATGCCCAGGTTTTACCCATTAAAGTACAGGTAAGCACAAACGTGATGCAGGGTACTGGTTAATGGTGACTTTCCCTCATACATATGTAAAAAGCTCGTCAAATACACCTCTGCCTAATGAGAGAGCACAAGTGTTCCAACAAGCAACAGCAACAAATTAAAAAAATAGTCACTATCCTGTCAAATAATGTTTGTATATCAAGGATCTGGAATACAAAGCATATTTACCAACAATCAGAATTTTAGTAGAATTCACTTGAATGTAACACCTTCTCCCTCTAAGGTTTTGAGTAAGGCATATTAAGGAAGATCATACAACTTACTTATCCCAGGAATAAAGGTTCTTTTTTGAAAGCTGTCAGCTTGCTGACAGATATGATGAACATTTACTTCAGTATTGTAGAACATTTAATCAAACTTGTTCCTATAGTTTCAGTCCGAGGAGGGTTATTGTTTGTTTTAGAAAAATGTACATAATTGAGGAATGATGAATACGTGTATAACTTGAATGCAAGTCATTATCTATGACATTCATTTATTTGTAGTGAATACATACTATATGACAGGCTTAAGGGAAATGTAAGCAGCATATGGAAACCTGTTTAATACAAGGCTATTTGTCAAAGGTCCATGCACCATTCATTGAACTTTAAGAAACTTTTGAAAATATAGGTTGCATTTGCAAACTTTCATGTATGGAGAGCTGGCAAGCTGCCTGGTTTCTACTTAAAGGATTCTCAGCCTTAGAAAAATAAATTTCTCCAAATAGACAAAAGTCAGCGTTTTCATGTTTTACTGCAATCAGATTGATAAGGCTGACAATTTAATGTCTCAACATGTAAAATACCTGTGGATAATTAGTTACTTCAATCATCAGAATTACAAATTCCTCTGTTTTCAAAGACTGAACACATATGACAGAGATATTTAAAAGTATTACCAGAGCTTTCCCCAAATCTTTAGTGATTTCTCTTAAGCTGTGAAATTATTTTTTCCCAAATGAATGATTTTAAAATTAAAGAGAAAAAAAAATCCAATCCTGCACTGTAATCAGATTTTAAATATTTGTATTAATGTCCTGTTTTATTTAATTTGATGTATGTTTCATAGCCTTCTTGGCTGTTAAATGTATGTGGAAAGGTGCTGGCATTCCAGCTGAAGAGATTTTTATGACTGAGAAAATGCTTAAGGCTTTTTCAAAGTAGTTGCTGAACATATGTGTTTCTCTTCTTTGACTCCAGAAGATGCTAACAGCTGTCCCAGCAGACAGGTATCACAAGGTTAAAGGCTAGCAGAGCTGTGCACCTTCAGGATCTGAATGTCAGCAAAGGAGATGAGTAGTTTCTCAAAACTAATAAAGAAAAATGGCAGCAATGATGAGAAGCAGAAGGACCTGACAACAACAACAACAACAACAACAACAACAACAACAACAACAACAAAGAAAAAAGAAAAAAAAAAGAAAAGGAACAAGCAAAAAATGAATTCTGGGTAGTACAACACCTGGCAGAGCTGATTTTAATATCTGGCAGGTTGAGTTCACTAATCTTTGCTATTCATATTGATGTGAAACTTCATAGAGTTTTAGAGATTTGTATCTATTAATACATAAAGGAGTGTTGCTACAACATGGGAACAAGTTTGCTAGCATCTGCCATTCATTGTCATGATAAAAATTGTTATTAACTTTTTTAAATGCCTAACAGATAATTAATCTCAACACTCAATAAGAAAAGTTACGTCTTTAGAGTATCCTTTATATTTAAAAAAGTAATTTAAAAAAATAGACTAAAACTCACCACCAAGGCAAGCAAACATTCTTCCCCCCTCTCTTTTGGTTCTTCGATTACTTGGAGCCTTGTAATCAAGCTAAGCTTAGTTTCAGGACCCTTGGGGCAGTATCTCTTAGTTCTCTGTCAGCCTGTGTTGGAAAACAATCAATCTTTTTCTTGCTCTGGCTTGGTAGATGTGCCACAACACAAGGAGTGCACTGCTTTGCTCTTTCTGTGAAGCTTTGATGACAAAAGTTTTTATCAGAAGCTGACTGTATTTAGGATTATGAATATGCAATGACTCTCATTAGTATTGAAGCACAGGAACATGGTCTGACATCCCTTGCCACTTTTAGCTGCTGCAGAGTTGTCTAATGAATCGTCTTGCTCTTCCCCTCTCATAGTCTTTGCTGTTATGGCCCAGTTTGAGAATACTATTGATGGCAAAAAATTAATTGCCTAAACCTACTCTTGATTTTGTTAAACAGTGTTAAGTCAGTGTTTAAATTGTCAAAACAGAAAACCATTAAACTCTACAGGAGACAAATCCATCTCAAGTGGAGAGGATATGCAGAGCTGCATGCATAGCCATGCGTAAGCATAAAGGTGTATGGCACAGGTATGCATACGGTCTTGTAACTGCACTTATACAAAGTGCGGTCTTGTAACTGCACTTATATAAAAACAGATGTGTGTGTGTCAGTGATGGGTCTCAGAAACCTAATGTCCTGATGAATTATTTCTTTTATTTTTCCAATAAGAACAAATGGAGATAATGGAAAGTTTTCAAATGAGCTTGATTCTGATACACTGCTACTTGATCAACCGTTTTATACTCCTAATCCCATTGGAAATATGCCAAGTACTTTTCAGCTCATCTGCAATAATCTGTTTGAATAAGTTACTGATAAAGACAGCTCCAATAAGTGATTAAGATATATGGCTTATTTGTTGTATTTGAGAAGGTGTGCAGGCTTTCAGAAACAAGCGAAAATGACCCTTTCCCCCTAAATGGCTAAATTCAGTTTTTTTTCCCTTATTCATCTGAAATTTCTTCTGACATTAAAGAAGCTTTAATGGCTCTCTGCAGATTGTGAAGGGCAAAGTGACTTGAAACTGCTAATGTATTCAAAAAAGCTTAAGCAGCATTCTGAAAGGTGTGTGTGTACTGCAAATAATAAATGATATGAAGTTCTCCCAGTAAGATGTCAGTCCTCTGGAGCTCTATATCCATTTAATCAGTAATGGAAATCATCCCAGTGCAAGGAAAGAGGATCTCTTTAATTTTTACTGTGTTTTTTTTGGCACTGTTACTCTAACACAAGCTTGGTTTACCTCTTAATCCAACCTCAGGACTGTCTGTTCTTATCTGCTGGATTAGAAAATAATGAACATCTACATCTTGTGAGTATCAAATACAAGAGCAGTTTAAAATAAATGTGATTCTGACAAAATTGGCTCAACTACCATACATCAAACACTTGTTACCTCTCTTTGCCTTAGTGACTGCACATGACTAAGAAAGAGTGAGTGATAAAATCTGAAGAAAGATGAAACCAATCTGGACCTTTTTAAAGATCATCAATCATTCTGCACAGCCATGATATTATTAGTTCCAGTAAGCCTTGTTCTCCCATTTTATGGACATCTCAAGCCCCTCACGCCAGGACCAATGCTACCATGGGAAATCATTTTTATGGGCAGCATCTCAGTGTGGGCCAATCAGATCTAATCACATAACAAGCTACTGAATTATTCAATATTCTCCCTAATTTTGCATTCTTTCTGCACTTTGCTGTCACTACAGGGTTTTAAAAGTATGGATTTTTACAATATTTATTAAGAAGATAACCATTTGCAGAAATTTTTCTTTCTCTATGTCTTTCAATAATCATCTTTCCCTTAGATGGTTGAGTTTACACACTACTATACACAGAATATTTTTTCTAAAAGAATAACAATCCACAATGTGGCACTCAGCTTTAAACACTCCCAGTTTTTAATATACCAAATGTAAGGACAACAGTAGTGAAACAATTGTGTTCAAACATAAAATATTCATATTTATGGAGCAAACTATAACCAGCATGTCTCTTAGCTGTTGCTATGAATACAAGGCTTACATTGTATGTGAAAATATTTCAGTTTTAATTGCAAATCTGTGCAGAGATGATTTGGGGTCTGTAATTAGCACATAAATTTCAGACTTTGCAACTGCTGTGAAAACACACATTATTTATGGAACTATTATCTAAATATAATTCAGTGTTTTTTGCCTTCAATAACTACTCTAAAAGTCTGATTTAATAAAATGTGAAAAATTTCCCATCTCTTGCACTTCTGTTCACATTATGGAGCATTCATTCCTCTGCACTGCCATTTCCCACCCAATCTGCCACGGACTTTGCTTTTATCCATACTTCACTCACACCTCAGGGAGATTTCTTCACAACCATAAAGTGCCTTGCACTTAATTTGTTCAAAAAGAAAGCCTGGATTATTCAAATAGCTCTGAACTGCACAAACAGAGTAGTTTTTGTGGCCTCTATCTTCATGCTTTTCATCATGGCTAGAAGCAGGAATAGGCAGGGGTCTAGTCTAAGCTGGGTTTAAGCTCCTGTGTGCAGATTTCCAGTTATCCAGAGAGGGTTAATGGAAGGACAAAGTGTTGGCTTGTTATCGCCAATTATTGTAAACTTCAGGCTCAACCACTTCTAGCTCCCACCAGTGTAGGACACAACCAGTACAAAATTTGCTTCTTCCTTGCCAGAAATCCCATTTATTTTCAAAACAGGTTACTCACAAAACCTGTTTTACAGCAATAGTTTCTGAGACCTTTTCTTGAGTTTAAAAGTGTTTTTTTAGGTCTCATGAAGCTGAGCATTTTTTCTTGCCAGCTTTGTGCTTGTCTCTAGGACTGGAACTGCAGATAGAGACTGGGCACCAGGTATGCACAAATATCACAGTGTCAGGTTAAATAGCAAAACAGAGCTTGCAGTAATAGCAATGACAAAGTCCATAATATGGGCTTAAATTACATCAGTATGTGACACATTTTTTCCCTATATTCTTTTGGGTCTCTGTGTATCTAGTTTTGCTGTCTTTGAAGGAAAATACTTGCCCACTTTCTGTCTGCTTCCAAACTGCAAGATAGCTTACTGTCTCTGGCTGCTCCAGCACCTATTTTCAATGGCAACCTCAACAACCACTGCCGTAACAATCAGAATAATGATCACTAACAGGGCTGCCTTGCTTCTCCCAGGGCTGCCTACCCTTACATAAAAAGCTGTATCTGCAGGAGCATCACCCAGTCCACTTACAGGGTGACTGAAAGCTGTACCAGTGCCAGGAATGTGCAAAAAATTTTTTGGCATGGGGCTACCAGGATTTTTTCAGACCTGGGAGCAATACCTTCTCATATCTCTGTCCAGTTGCTGGCACTGGAGATAGGAGCCCTGCATGGTGTACATCAGTATAATATTCTGTTTGGAGAGTGATATCAATGTCATGGTGCGCATGCTCTAGAAAGACAGTTAAAAAGAGTAAATGAAAGATTAAGTGTGAAGCCATTGAAAGCTGTATTTTAAAGCTCCAGTATTACTATTACCATTAAAATTTAAAGTGACAGAGGCCCAATTATGAACAGTTATTTTATTATATAAAATTACTTTTTATTGGCCTTTGCAAAGCCCTCATTTCTGCTTTACCATCACTGCCACAGGATCTGTCCTTATGGCTTCTGTTGTCAGCAGGATCCTGAGCCACCCAATGAGGAATGGATGAAAAGAGCAGAAGGGCTTGAAGCCTCATGGGGAATAGCAAAACAGACTCAGCCAAGTGGTCTAGCCTGCTCTTGTGGTAATATTAGACAAAGCTTCAGTACCTGAAGGAGAACCCCAAACCTGCCTTTGACACTTAGAGTGGCATCTGGGGGCCGAGAAGATAGTGAATACGTTTTTAGGAAGACAAAAAAGGATGAGTGAGACTGGAGAACTTTTCTGACAGACAAGTGAGTTAATAATTGTAATTGCACTCTTCACAATTTTGATGCAAAAATTTGCTGGTTGTTTACGCAACAAACATTCAGTATATACAATTAGCATTCACTATACCTCATAAGACTGTCTGCTCAAATAAAAAAAAATTCTTCTGTATCTTTATTTGGCTGGTACTACACGGACTACTTCAGATTGATACGTTATGCCATCTTTAAAACCTTACGAATGATGTGCTTGCAGTAGTCTTATAATATTGGTATATTTTTTTTAATGCCTGGCATGATGAGATGCCATGAAGGCCTGAGCTTTCTCATGAGAAGGAAGGTACTGCTTTCTGGGAACGGGGAAAATTTTCATACAGAGTATCTTTGAAAAGTATCAGAGATGTGCAGCCTTTCACAAAAGGATTTCCAAAAGTGAAAGTGACATTTGGGCCACAGGTAGCAGAACTGTAGTCTAAAAATGCAGGAACGTAGACCTGTCCTGATATCAGCCAGATCATTCAATGTGCAACAATTCAGTTCAGTTTAGTTTGATTTTTTTCACATTATTAATGCAATTCCAGATGCAGAACAATGAATCCATTTTTCAGATGAGATTATTCACACCTGAATAATGTGGGAAATCCCTAATAAATGCCCAGGTAGAAAGGAAATCAGAGCACTCTTTTCAAATCTGACAGAAACAATTATTTCTCCTTATAAGTGATATCAGAATATCAGGGTATTTTTCCTAGCCACCTGTCAAGCAGCTGCACATATGACCATGACATATCATTCTCACCTTCAGCAATGTTGCTGAAGGAATATAAGATACTTTCCATACACTGATCATCATCAGCCCAAACAGTTTTCATATTTAATCCCGCATTTAATCACAATGGAAATGATCAGAAGAAAATATCACAGAAATTGTTCAGACCACACTTGAGAACATTCACCAAGAGGGGTGTAAAGAAGAGGTAAAAGCATGTTCTCTTTGAAGGTACTTCTGGGGCAGGGCAGAAAATGATTTCAAGAGCAGAAGTTTCAAATACACCTTGCCAGCTCACTCTTTTTAATGGTCATAAGTACCTGTGTTATAAAAGAAAGCTACAAAACACTGCAGGGAGACAAACTAGTGATGCAGTCAAGCTTTTACCTGCCTACTCCCCAGAGCAAAAATTAAAGCTATCAGTGGAAAAGGCTATTAATTTTCAGCTGGTAGGCCATTGTCAGCAGTTGCTTTCTACAATACTGGCAAACTCAGTATTTGGTGCTCATGCACTACCTTAAATATTTGAATTGGGACACTGTGCAGCAGCTAGAGGACAGCATCCTTCTGTGCTCAGTACTGTACAAACACAGGATCGACACATCAAGACATCTCTGTGTCTAGGAGATTACAACGCAGGGAACTGACTGGAGATATTTCATTGTCCTGTTAAGGCCAAATTGGCAGTAATGCTGAACTGTAGAGGAAAAATTCATCACTTATGTCACTCCAACTGTTACCTGTATGCTCATACCAATATGTTGTTCTGAGCTTGACCTGGCCTGGACTGGTCTTGCACTTGAAGGAAAGAACTGCCACTTGTCATCACCAAAGAGTTTGCTCCCAGCACCATCCTTGCAGCTGGCTGGATACTGGAGCTAAGCGACCTCTGGGATTCAGCCCAAAGCTTTGCTGCAAAAACAGGTGAAGGCTGGGCCCAAAGAAGGGTATTTAGTGTTGATTTAGCAATACTGGTGAAATCATTCAAGGAGGGTCACATGACCTGTGCAGATGGACAAAGCAATGGGCAAAGCTGTGATCTGCTGTCAGATTGAAAGAAAAAGAATTATCTTATGCACTGTAGATACTCTTCACCTGCTTTAATTTTTAATAGAAATGTTCCTCTTTAAGTGCTATGAGCAATACAAGTTTAATGTGAACTTAGAGGACCATGCAACACAAGTATAATTGACTCACTATAATCACTCTATATTTTTTTTTCCTTTTTCTTAAGTCTTAATATTTCATTCTTAATGGAATCAGAAAATGACAGAGAGCTGGAATGTGACATAACTGTCAACTAATGTGAATTCAACCTAGTAGCCAATATTGAAATTGGATTTGAATTACTGCAGAAGTAATTGCAGATTAGAAAACTGGAATCAAAGAGCCATGGTAAGACATTAACCACCTGCAGGTCTTAGGCAAAGGAAACCAGAAATAGTGTTTACAGAAGTCAAAGGTTTACATTTTTAAGTATCACTGTATCGTGGAACAGAGGTCACTTTTTATGTTTGTGGCATTGCTCTGTAAAATTTGCGTTTGTTTTACATGCAGGTTTGCTATCTTTCCACTAACTGGTTTTACAACTGAAAAACCATATGAACATTATTTACACTGAACACTTGAACTGGTTGGTCTGATACTAACACTCTTTTTAAGCACAAAGTAGCTTTCATCTTTTCTCTCTGCTTATGCTGCTTTTCCCCATCAGTAGTAAACAATGAGGAAAGCTGCAACACTGTCCTGTAGTGACAATAACACATATTCCCCTTAATTACAGGTTTATGTCGTTTGTCAAAGTCCATCATCTGAATGGGTAAGATTGAATTCCATGAATGCTGAATTGGACATACTTTGAGCTGAAATAAAAGTGGCGAGATGTCTGTGGTTATTAGAGCTCCTAGTAGAAGTGTTGGTGTGTTATGGAAAGTTAGTGTTACTGTTGTCTGTGGTGTTTTCTGGAGGTTGAAACTGTGAAAACAGATGAGAAACAATATTTGCTCTATCAACCAGACTAAAGTTCATAAAACTAATGTAACTGGGAAAAGAACATTACAATTTAAAAAAATGTGGACCCAGTCCCAGTTTTAGGGAGTAGATAAGGAGAGATGAAGTCATCACATCCTCACAGAGGAAAATGAATGTTATATATTGTATATAAAGCTCTAAAACAGGTTATTTTTCTCTTAAAAAGATCTCAGATCCAGAAGCTCTCCTATCTCTTTGAGCTTGTAATTTCTCTTTCTGATCAAAATTTTTAGTCAGAAAAGATGGAACAAACTTTGTAATTTTTTACCTCTTTTGTAAAGAAGTGTGGCTTCACAACTGTTTTTTGATTCTGCAAATAGGTCTGATTAATTCCATAGGAAGAGTATTATTTGGTAATTTTGGGTATTAGTCCTTACCCACAACAGCATGAAACAGAAAAGGAGGGGATCTGCTTCATAGCAGTCTGGATCTGTTGTTCTATTTTCAGCTTTAGTAACAACATTTTGTTATTCTTGATAATGACATTAATTTTTTTCTGTATTTCAATGTATTCACCTTAAAACAATTGTAGTAATAATAATTTTCCATTGCAGAACAATGCTAGAACTACTGACCTATACAAGCAAAGTGTTTTGAGATGCTCTTAGGAAAGGAGGTAAGAAAAGGAAGGTTGTACAAGAAGATAGCTGGCAAGAAACAGGCAAGACACACCAGCTTATGGTACCACCACCACCACCTGTGATGCCATCATCTCACAGTACACCCTTTTCCTTTCAATTAACACATCTTAGCCCATACCTTATAAAAATATTTGCACAGACGCCAAGGTGAACATGGCCCTCAGAACTTCAAGGGAAATTGTTTCCTGGTGGAGAAAACTTATTAATAGTCAAAGCAATCATGGAATCAGCATTTGGGGCATCTCCAAAACCACCTACTCAAACTCACAAGGAAGAGAGTTAGACACAGATCCTGGTGGCATAATTAGTTATTTCCTCTGGTTTGGCTCTTGTTATTTCTGTTCACATCTATTGAAGGCAAAAAAAAAAAAGTTTTAAAGCTGTGATTGTGTTCCCCAGCAAAGCTGATTTCCACTTTGCAGGAGATTTTAGTTTCTCTTATACCCACTACCAGGCTGACAAAATCAAATGACAACTTCTAATTCCTATTTCCCTTTGTTGACATCACCAGCAGATACAAATTTGGGAAAGCTGCTTACATAATTTGACTCAATTGATATGCTGGTGTTGTCCCTGGGCTGAAGAATGTGTGTAACTATGCATCTTTGCTTCTCACTGTCCTTTCAGGAAGTGAGAGGAGAATGGAAAGAAAAGAAATTTTTAACCTATTCATCTACTTCCTTCTTTCTGTGCAGTCTTTTCTGCCTGATATATAGAAAACTAGGGCGTGTGCCAGTTAACACCTTTGTGAATGACAAAAATGTCTGTATATATGAGATAAGCAGGTGGACACTAATCATGTTTTGAGTTTATGTTTTGTGTATGCTTCTTCTTGACCCTATTCCTCCCTTCATTCTTTAATTTGTAGAAGCATGTAACACACAAAGAGCACTCACACAGCCAGCCTCCCGGTGCATATGGTGTAGAAGTGAATGAAGAACTAATTACTAAAACACCTTCCATTTAGTAGTGTCTGAATTTAGGAATACCTTGTTAGGCATGCTGACAACAACATTGTCAGGCACAAAAGAAACTTACACAAATCCACTTCAGTTTGGCCCTAATTTCTGAGAATTAAGTGTGTATTAAAGACTCTGAAAAATCCTCCCTTAAACTTGATTGAGAAAGGACACAAGACACACTTTTATAAACATAAGCATATGTTGTTGCTGATGAACACATTTTGAATTTTGCCTATTTGATTTGCATCAAAAAAGAGAAAAAGACACATGCTGCTATGCGACTTCCATTGTAGCATCAGTATCATACCCTCCACTTCTTCAGATATAAAAGGTGGTTTAGGCTAGTTTTTGTAGGTGGGCAGTATCTGTGCTGATATTTTGCTGTATGACTGAATTACATAAAGGGCAGTCCTAGCTGCTGATGGGGCGGTGCTGCATGTGCCAGCTCCACCCATGCATGACTCTCACTGAAGGAAGCAAGAAGCATCAGCAGATCTCAGAACAGAAAACTGGGAATGGGAGCATACTTGCTCAATGCATTTAAGGGGATTTAGTAGCTTTCATCACAAACTTAATCATATACCTTGTTTTATTGCAATAGTGGAAACCCTGGAGTAAGTTAAATTGTCAGATATGGTGAAACTATCACAGATCTGTCCATAGACATCCAACTGAAGGCAGCACAGAGGACTGCAACCATACACTGCAAGATGGACACACAATGGGGAAAAGGAAAGAAAAATTCTCCATCGCTTACTGTCTCAACCCACTATGCATAACCTCCCATAGCTTGCAGCAAGACAAGAAAGTCAGCATTTCGCACCCTCCAACAGCTTTGACATGACAGGTATGGTATTTTCTTACCCACAGAATTGCCAAGGAAATCCGCCCTAGCAAAAGTGCAAAAGTTTTCAGTATAAGGAGGTGGGGTGCAAAAACTGGCTTCTAGGCAAAGGTTGAAATGACTCAATCTGAAACAAAATGTAAAGCAATTACTGCCTGGAAAAAAAAGATCATGCTGACATTTAGAGGCTGCTGTGATAGTATCTGTCCCTTCCCAGGCTGACATAAGCAGCCTTGATTTCATCCCAAAATGATTTTATTTTTGTTTGTTTGATATTTAGGATATCCTTTATTTGGACGTGGGGGGCAGCAGGATGGATTGCCTTATCTTAGCTTTTATGCTGAGAAATAATTGCCACCCTAGAAAGGTAATTACATACGCCATTGTTTATATGTATAATAGGCCTGGAAAAGCATGTTCTACAGATAGAAAAAAAAAAGAAAATCCTGCTTTCACATCAGGGTGGAACACTATGCAAAGTGACAGATTGCCACAAATAGCATTCAAACCCTTGCACAGTAGTGGTTGATTTTTCTTCTGGGGAAGAGGGGGAAGGGATGAAGGCTATGGAATAGGGTGGAAAGGGGGAAAAAAGGAAGACAATTTTGTTCAACAGCCATAGTAACATTCACAGTGGTTTTCACTATTTTGATTGCTGCTAAATGAACCTGATCTTTAAGTTGTTTTTAAAGTCACTGCCTCAAAGGGACATTTTCTGTTGCCATCTTGTGCAAATACCACTTCTCCTAAAGTGGCCTTAATTTGAATTGCTTTGAAAGCCGACCAGATAATCTGCTAGAATATGTTGTAGCACGATGCATCTCCCCTTTGTGCCCTTAGTACCGCATAGAAAGTGAATTTAGCTCAGAAAAGGACAACTAGTCTCTTTTTCCCCCTTCCATCATAATACAATGAAAGAATAAAACAAACAGTGTGCTGTGATGTCAAACCCATTTCAGATTTTTTTAAAATGCAAAATATGTATTTCTTCAAAATATTGAAAGTTTCAGGGCTGAACAAAGAAAAGAAATGCATATGTATTTCGATATTGAACCAAGCATTGTTAGGTGCTGAAGCAATTCATAGCAGGGCTATTCTCTGTGGCAGTGTCCAGCAAATTGCATGAGCTGCTTGTTAGGCTTGACAACAGTGTTTTACCTAACAAAGGCCTCAACAGCTCAGAGCAGCAGAGGAATGTCAAAATGAGCACATTTCACACACAGATGTGTGACCATTATAGTCTATAAGAAGATGCATGGGGTGGAGGGAAGAGGCTGGATGCTGGGAAGGCTAACAGTTAGCAGTAGGGACATGGCCCTACTGACCACATTTAATCAACCTTTCCATAAACAATTCAACATTTTCATTGTTCTCTAAAAACTAATAAAGAGAAACAAGCACTTTTCATTCATCTTGAAGTAATTTTCTGTCAGGTTTGAGCCCCTTGTGGCTTACAGCTTGTGCATTGCTAGCTGTGTGATACAACAACTATTTCAATTTATTTTACAAACTCTGGCCATTCACATGTCAGTTAGTGCTCACCAAGCCAGCATCTGAAATTGTGCAGTTAACGAGTTTTACAACATTTCTATCAAGAGAAACTGTTTAGCATAACTGACTCTTAAGGAGTTATTATACCTCTAAAAATCCATTTTAAGGGGCATTATTTAAATAAAATAGAAAAACGGTTCACTGCCTTTTAAAGGGGCTACAAAAAAAGTCCATCAGATCCAGTGCAGTAATCCTCAGCTTAAAGCACTCTTGAGAGCACTTCTGGGAATTATCAGCATAATGAAATGTTTTGTGAAATGTCCAGATAGATTCCTCTACTCAACAATTTTACTGCACTATATTTATTTTCCCTCCAGTTTTTAAAGCAGTGAATACTTTTTTGAGGTGATGATTCTACACTGTGTAGATTAACTGAATGCATTTTTGTCAAGGCTGTAGTATAACTGAGGGGTTCAGTCTGTGTACAATTTAGATACATTTGCACAGCAAAAAAAAAAAAAAAAGTCAAGCCCTTTATGTTATTCTCAGCTCTAAAAGGGTTAAATCACAATGAGGCTTATGCAGATTTGCATTTCTCTTGTAGCACATTTTTCTTATACTTAACAACTTTCTTATCCAGTGGCACCTATAAAATGCTATATTGAAAATAATTCTTAAATTGCTCATAAGAGCTCATAAAAATAAAATTTATTCTGAACTGCTCTGTAAAGAAGAAATTTATGAATTTTAACTTAATTAATAGACACCTTTCAACTATGGCAACTAATGATCCAAAACTGCTAATACCTGGAGTCTACAATGGTAGAAACACTGCAGCATTTACACTAGTCAATCTCAGTATCTTAAACCACCTAATGGAGTAAACCCCATGTTCAGAATTTAAATTAGTCACCATTCCTGCCTAAAATGAGCAGTGGTAAGAGAAAAATTATATTATGGTACAATTATAGAGAGACACAGTATGCAGGTGTACATATATACAATATGCACACAGAGAGAGGCAACACATATGCAAGGTTTTATTTGTTCAGTAGGATAACAAAAGTGGTAAGGGGTCTTGAGGGGAAGCCGTATGAGGAGCAGCTGAGGTCACTGTGTCTGTTCAGGCTGGAGAAGAGGAGACTGAGAGGAGACATCATCGCAGTCTACAGCTGTGTCAGAGGAAGAGGAGGGGCGGGCACTGATCTCTTCTCTGTGATGACCTGGAGCAGGACCCAGGGAATGGCCCGAAGATGAGACAGAGGAAGTTTAAGTTGGATATTAGAAAAAGATTTTTCACCCAGAAGGTGGCTGGGGACTGGAACAGGGTCCCCAGGGAAGTGTTCACAGCACCAAGCCTGACAGAGTTCAAGCATCCTCACAATGTTCAAGAAGGACAATCCTCTTGGGCACATGGTGTGACACCTGGGGATGGTCTTGTGCAGGGCCAGAAGTTGGACTTGATGATCCTGATGGTCCTTTGCAACTAATATATTCTGTGATTCTGGGATCAGTTCTATCTAGTTCCACTAAAAGCCTCAATATTATGTGTCAGCCAAAAAAATTTGACTTAGTTCTTCAGAGGTTTTACACTCATTCTAAGACAGAGAGACTAACACCATCACCCCTTGAGATCTTTCAAAAGATACTCAGTAACTTTCATGCACAAGACACCTAGACAATAATTTGTGGTCTTGGCGCCATCTCAGAGCAAAGGTATAGCTTTTCCTGAAGGTATAAGCTTTCCTCAATCACTGTAGGCAGTGCTACAGTAGTAGTGCCAAAAAAGCTGCCTCTCAGAATCTACTAAGACAGAAGTGCATGTAGTATGACTTCCAGACTGGCAAATCTATGATTGATCAACTATACTAAGTGAGATAATGGGCACTTTCCTAACTACAGCTCAGTTTTGTAAGATGTCAAACATTTGGGCACTATCTGTACATATTAAGTTTTAAGCAGTCACTGGCAGAGCTGGCTAAAGCAGTGGGCTTTTTTAATGACTGAAATCTTTACTGGAGTGGTGTCATGCTCCTTAGCACTCTGCTTAATGCCTTGGTATAGCAAAACACATAAAGCAGGAGAAAAAGGAGAGGGCTTTAAAAATATGCTCAAATTTATGTTAGAATCAGTGGAAAACTTAACTACACTTAAATAATGTATGAATAGTTGTGCTACTGAAAGGCAGGGAGAGATGAAAGCCATTAGATTTCCAGATACTAAAAATTTTGGATGGTGAAACTTGAAAGCACCCACTGTACAAAAAGAAAATTGTATCCAGGTCTAGAGAGAAAACTAAGGAGGAACAGACAGAAGTGAATTTTGTAAGACTGATCACACAGGCAAACCAACTAAAGGAAGAAAGGAGTGAGTTGAACTTAATTCTAGTGACACTTTACAATTGTTTATGTTCATGCTTAGTTGTTAGCTTTCTATGTGGTCAACCAGTAGATGCTGCAGTGGGAGCACTAAAGGTCTGCTGGTGAGAGGTAGAAATTAGGATAGGATACTCTTCACAGTCCTCCCATATTTATAGGATATGACTTCTCTTTATAAATCCCACTTCCTGCTTCTTGGCCTGAAGGGTTTTGATAGGAGATTCAGAGCTGCATTGTCAATCAAAAGCAACAGCAGGAGGTCTGAAGTAAAAGAAAGAATGTGTAAGACTTCTTCTGCTGTGTGCTGAGGAGATGCATAAGAGGCAAACACTTAAGTGGATAGGAGGTGACTGCAGTCATGTATTTTAGCACAGTTAATTACTGTCATGCATTTCCCATCAGTTTAACTAGTATGGCAGCAGGACTTTTTGTCACCTGATTATTTATACATAATGTTGACCAAAAGGAAGCAAATATTTTTTGACCATGCACAGAGATTTTTTGTTCTGGAGTGAAGGTCTTTCCATTTTGGGGAAACATCTTTGTAAAATGACCAAAAAAAAGGATGAGTTTTAGGTATGATGGATGTATTTGTGACAAATGAAAAGTCCATAACTGATTTCTTGTGTGATCAAAGACTTGGTGCTTGCTCCACTGATTTTTCATTTGTTCATACAGGTCCAACTTTTTACCCAGGAGTTGTTTCATTTTTCTCTTTTCTGAAAGAACTTGTTTTGCCCCTGCAGGTAACATGCACATCTAATTTACAGGACATTCTAACAAGTCTTGGAGATACACAGGCCTGAAAGGGTCTAAGCTGGGGTGCAGACAACTTTTGACTATTCCTTTCTGCATGCCTGAGTGGGGTAAAGTCCCTACAAATGAGATGTGGATGGGAAGCACCTGGTTAATTAACTATTTTACTGAGAACTAGCTTGGCTATCTTTCAGCCCACACTGAAGTCCACAGAAGTTTGGACATCTCAAAGCTCTAAAATATGAGAGAATATTATTATTTTAATCCTGTACATATAGGAGCAGCCAGTCTTTTGGTCCATACTCCTCTGCATTGTTAGGCTAGCTGTTTTCTGTTCTATTCCCAGAAAAACACTTCCACTATAAGGAGGCATGGTCAGTCGGGGAGCATGGTCAGTAGAAAGCTGCATAAGTGTGCTCTACCTCTCTAGGGAAACTTTTGTCCTTGTTAAGCCTTTTTCCCTTCAGTGAAGGCTTGTGAATGTTTTGCAACACCATGACTGAATTAAAAGAATAATGTTAATGGTAAGCAAAATTATTGAGACATCATAATTTAGACTTAGGTAGACAAGTCTTCAAATTATAATTTAAAAACATTAAATATTA
The DNA here is from genome assembly GCF_000277835.1 of Geospiza fortis. NCBI lineage: Eukaryota > Metazoa > Chordata > Aves > Passeriformes > Thraupidae > Geospiza > Geospiza fortis. The sequence continues at coordinate 2,138,445 of NW_005054352.1, read as the reverse complement.
TAGAGAAATAACTCAAATCTGAACACATGCAACATCAAACCTAATACTGCATCGTGAAGAAGACATCTATATTCACAGTTTCTGTCCCTAAGTTGGTGACAATCTAAACTCCAAACTCCTTCACATTAAGTGGAGCTATGTATCAGGATAGTGAGATGCAAGCACACATCTGTGTGGTGCCATGACCAATAATATCAACAAGCTTTGTTTTAAATACTACTGACCTTTGATAGGGAGAAGTACAACGTGACGAAGAAAAAGTGGGAAAATTGCATAAAAAAGTTAAACGCTTTCTTTCAGCTAGTCTTTTATATAATGCCAGGTGACTTAGGTTGGATTTCCTTGACCTTTTGGGACATGATGATGCAGTTATTTGCAGGGAGTCCAAAATTTCTTTAACACAGGCTCTCCAGCCTATGAAGTTGAGTCTGGTTGATATAATAATCTGTGTTAGAGCTGGACATGCTCTAACATGTCTACCTCTATTACTCCCACAGATGCATATAAAAATTAAGACACTACAGCAAGATTTGTTGTAGCCTTTGTTGGTTTTTTTTTACCCTCACTTCCAAGAAACAGAGCTTTTTTTTGGTCATGGAAAGATTATGCACATGTCCAAGTAAGTTTGAACTCATTAGGTAATTGCAGCCGATTTTCTAAGGGAATGGCAGGGATTGTGAACCTAACAGCAGAGGAAGAAACTCTGCACTGTATCTCACAGTGGTCAGGTATATTCAAATGACACGTGTGGCAGGTTCTTTCCTATCCCACTGACTTATTAATATCAATGTAAATTGCCAGGTATTCTCCCATTTGTTTCTGAATAATTTCTGGATCACTCATTTTGCCCATGGTCCCTTCACTTTCTCTTCCTCTTTTCAGCCAAGTCAAGCACAGCTCAACAAAAAGACTAGTTTCAGCCTCATGCTATCAGTTGCTGTAAAATGCAAGATTAAGCTTGAATTCACAAAAAATCTTGCTACTTCATAGGCATGGTGACCTACTTACTTTTAAAAGGATGGGATAAAAGGATACATAACTCCCCATACTTCTGTAACCAGTTGCACCAACCACAGACAGCAGAAATGATGCGTGATTGCCACTTATAAAAAAAGTTCATGAACACAAACTACCACAACAGGCTGTTGGAACCTGTTGAAACCACCCTATAAAAATACCAAAAAAAGAGCACAGTGGATTCTACATCACAGAATGAAGAGCTGTGGCAATAGAAGAAAGAAGAAGAAGAAGAAGAAGAAGAAGAAGAAGAAGAAGAAGAAGAAGGAGAAGAAGATGAAGAAGAAGAAGAAGAAGATGAAGATGAAGAAGATGAAGACGAAGAAGATGAAGATGAAGATGATGAAGAAGATGAAGAAGATGAAGAAGATGAAGAAGAAGAAGAAGAAGAAGATGAAGAAGCATTGGAGTCTACCTTGAGAACCTGGAAGCTGGAACTTTGGAAAAGATCAACACCTCAGTTAACACAAAATGTGCAGAGCAATGTGAGGGAAACTTCTCTGAGATACAGTGATGCCTAGTACAAACCCTTTTCGGCCATCAACTGTTTTTGGGTGATTTGTGGTGGATTGGACATCATTAGGCAGTCCTGGAGTGGGGTCAGCCTGCAAGAACTGTCAGAAGTGGAATTGGTTGGAGGAGCAAAACTGAGGCTTACATGCTGTGCTTTAATAGATTTCTGTCATCAAAGTCATCCAAGAGTGTGAGAGGCTTTTGACAGCACACTGACAAGGAGATTGAGCCACACATTTCTGAGATAGACCAGAGTCTTTGTCACCTCTGTCACATTGGTACTGCTGAGATACCTTTCCTCAGGGAGGGGAGCACCCTGTTTGCTTGGTCACAGCCATTTTCTTCAACTAAACTAGTATTTCTGCTTTCACTGAGGGCAGGATTCACATGCTTTCATCTCTCTGCGGGGAATTTTCTTCATATGAATTACAATGGCGTGACTGATACAGTGATTTTCTTGGGAAGGTTTGCAGTAGGTTTGCAAGTCAGACAGAAGCCCCAACTAGCAATCACTTGAGCAACAAATAATAACTTTAATGTCCTGGAATGCTAGTTCTTGATGTTTCAGGAGTAGCTTTTATTTATCATTCTGTATGTCACCTACATATCTCAGATGATAGCGTTAGCTGTTCTACACAGATGAATTGCAAAACTAAAAGTCTTGCCCTTCAAACAGATATTTTGACACTGTGAAATCCACAATATCTTCAAAGTAAAAATTTTAAACAGGAGAGAGTGTGGACACTTAACTTGACATTGCTCCCATCTTATAGTCAGTCAAAGCCTATAATCACAGTCACATTGTGCCATTGCTCATTGACAAATTCTGTTCTCTGGGACCTAATCTAAAGCTGGGAAGGTATCTATTCCTGTGCTCCTGAAGAAGCTATGATGTGAGCAGCATCAACAGGAAGTGCAAGGGGATGTAGGATCTACCACTCACTGCCCAGTTACAGAAGTTCACACTAAATAATCAGATGAACTGAGGCAGATGTCTCAAGCACTCTGATCACATCGATGCAAGCACATATTGACTTCAGTGGTTTTGGACCAAATTCCTTCTTCTCTGTCAGTGGGAATATGAAAATTAGTAATTTCGTAGACTCCTAATGACCTATGATCTTTACTGTTCCCAGACAGAGGAGAGAAAAGGGGAGTAGAAAGATTTCCTGCAAATAATTTGTAAGCATGTTGTCTTCACTCTAACAAGTCCTTGCAGTACTTTATATGCTTTGGAACTAGTTCAGCTGAAGAAAATATATATAAAGATGTATTTACAAGATTCACCTGTGGCCTACTAACATGGGGAGTGAGTCCATGTGTTAGAGCTTGAGAAACAGATCAAATTCAGGTTTCAACATTTCATAGATAGGTACTTCACAGAAGTAACCACAACAAAAAATGTCAAGAAAACCCGAGAACCAGACAAAATCAAAGAATGATTCATTCTGTTAAAACAAGTGACTTAAGTGACTTGTAGTACGCTTTTTTTTTTTCCTTTTTGTGTAATTCCATTTGTAAGGCCAAAATTAGGCCTTTCAAAAATAGGGAAAAAATTGCCCCTCCAAATGGTAGTACATAGATCTGTGACACAGGGCTGTCTTAAAAGTGATTTGCCCAGTTATCTTGGTATGTATTCCAGCTGTACACTGAACTACTCACATATGCAAGGTATGCTACAAATTCATCACACCACATGGTTCTGTGATACTGTAAGTACTTATTAATGCAAGTTTTTTTAATGACCTCTTAAAGAAATAGGACTAACTTTCTCAGACATCTTGATGTTCTACAGAAATACTGTAGTCCTGCCCATGTATAAAGTGTGCATTCATTTGCCTGACTTATTTTACATCTATTTTATTAAAATGATGTGAATGCTTCATGTACATTCTTAAAGAAATATATTCTGTGTTTATATTAATTTATAAACTTGATTAATATATTAAATTTTACATTATAAGCTTTATTAAGCTTATGAAATGATAATTTAATTTTAAAATGGGAGTTGCACTAGTGTACCTATTGTTCAACTTAAGACAGCGCAGAAAATAGTATACATCTAAAAAGTCATGGGGTAGCAACCAAACGTGAATAAATTACTGAAGTAACCCTTTTTAAAAATCACAGCTGGCTTTCTAATTATCTCTGTGTTAGATGCTGGATAATGTTAAATATTGTTTACCACAGAACAGGTCCACTCAGGGTGTAAAAGGTGAATGTTTGGCTTTCTCAAAGTCCTGCACAACAATTCCTATACAAACTCTGAAAATGGAACTGATAATATGTCAAGATTACAATACAAAGAAATTAAATATTACAGCTAATTTTCTTACTGAAATCTAATCCAGGGATTAGCAACAATGGGAAATCTGTTTTATTTGCATTTAATTTGTACCTTCACACTATTATCTCCCATGTTTTAGTTTCAGGAAATGTGGTTCAGGCTATTATAGCCACATTTCATGCTGCAGTTGCACTGTTATTTGAGCTCTATGCTAGGAAATGACTTACTGAAAAAATAAAGCCAGCATACTTTATTTTAATTATACTAGAGCTGTGTCTAAGTACAAAAAAATAGTATGGCATATATTTAATATGGAGCATGGATTAACAGTTTTATGAGACATAAAATCTATTTATATCATTTTCTATTTACAAATCAGTTATATATCTTTCAACAAAACAAATGCCTATAGTGTAAAAATGAATAAGGAGAACATCAAACTAGCAATCATGTAAGCAGTAAATAACATCTTAATTGGCCTGGAATGCTGGAGCTTGATTTTTTTGGAACTAGGTTTTATTTATTGATCTATATGGCATATTTATCTTTCCAGTGATTTGTACAAGTCTATACCCTTTCCTCAATATTAGATCCATGTATGGCTTTATACTGCAAATGCCATTTTGGGAAATAGCTAAGTAGGAGAAGAATTGTTGCTTCTGGAAAAGCCATCCATTTAAAAACTTCCAGTGAGGCAAGAATAACTTCACAGCTTTTACACTATGTCTTCTGATAAAAAAGAAGGGGGCAGAGAGAAAGGGAAGAAACGCTGCTATTATGCAGTTGTCACCCAATGAATGCTTCAACAGTCCTTTACTCTTTGATGGCTTGGCAGTGACAAGAAAACAAGGAAGGATCCCCTGTGCACTGGGAAATGTCTTTTAAACGCTCCTGCCTATGTTCCTTCTACCAGCGAGACTAGCAGGCAGAAATGGGTATGGTGGGCTTTATACATGGTCTGCAATCTCTGGATTTGGTTCTTCTCAGGAGTGTTTGTGCAGATTTGTTCTTAACATCCACACTGTATTTCAACCCACACAGCACTTCACCTCACGCTTCACACAATACTATGCAGCTGAGAACTGGCAAATTCAATCTTCTCCACCAAGGTGTCTGCTGGGAAATTCTTCTTGCTGAAACATAGGTGTCAGCTGCTAAGTCAATACACTAGAGGAAGAGGGAAATTTATCAATGACTCTCTTCTTTCTTATAAAAATGTAGCTGAAAATGTCACTGTGGAGATACTGCTCAGTTGCTTTGCTTAGGATTGTAAACTGCTTCTGCTGTTGGTGGAAAAAAAAGTTTACAAACAGCACTGTTGCACTTGCCCATCTTCTGCTTTTATGAAAATGGTGATATAAACACAGAAAAGATTGTGCTCTGATAGCTGTCATTGCTGTAGTATAACCTTAGCTGTCTGGAAATGAGCTAATTAAATTTTTGGTGTGTCTTTTAGAGAATATATTTGCATTTGACATAATTAGTGGTAGGCAGATCCAGCTATATCCAGGGGGAATCTCAAGACAACTGCTTTGCTGACTATTAGTGCTTAATTTCTGAATGTCAAATCCCGCACATCTTAATTTCTAGAGAATAAGCTCAATTGAACTTGCTCCCCAGTTATGCAAAAACTGTTCAGATAAAACCAAGTGGACACGAATGTAATGAATGTGGTTATTAAATTGTTTCAATTGAAAGAACCCTATTCTTATACCATCATAATGGGAACAATTTATCCCCACTGATCAGCCTGTCTCTTTTTTCTGAGCTCTCTTTGATCTCGAAGCATATTGCTGTGGTGTGTCCTATTGAAAAGCAAAACTGGGGCAATTTTAATGCTTTTGTACCTTACCAGTGCTCTATTTTTTCGTTGTTTAAAAATAGCTGTTAATTATAAGTGCAGTTTAAATGTCTCAAGTGACCCAGAAATGCAGGTTGGAATGAGACAGATTGTGTGTCTCATATAAAACAGATGTACTTTCACAGAGCATCCTGAATTCAGCCCTCAATACGTAACCTTCCCTAAGGTTATTTCAGTCAGGTATTGAGCTTGTCTAGCTTTTAGATATAAAATCCCACACATTTTGAACAATGAAGAGAAAACTTCATCTATATTTACCTCAAGAAGAAAAAGCCTCTTTTTCTTGTGGGTGTATTTTGCTGCTGGTGGTTGATAGGATGAGGGCATTTCCCTTCGACTCCAGAGACTCAGGAGACTGTATACCGCATTTAATCTCCACCTCTTCTGCCTCTTAATGTAATAAACCTCATGCCCTTAAAGAACATTTAGTGGCAATAAACTTTCAGGAGATCATATTATTTTGACTGGATTAAGCACTGCACAAGTACCAGCCGTACCTTCCAGATATAAAATTTCAAGCTTCTGTGTTTTGAGGGGCTCAAAGTAATTTTTTATTTTCCCTTCTGCCAGCAATTGCTCTTAATTTCTTTCTGTGATGAGGTTCATCAAGGGAAGTCTGAAAAGTAGGGTGCAAATAAATTAAGGCAAGACGATTTACTGGAAGACCTGAACAAATCAGTTATTTATATGTCTATTTTTTAATATGTTGCTAGACAGTGATTTATAGACATTTCAATTCATTGACAAGACTTGGTTTCAACTTTCTGATTAGAATAGGCTGTCAAGTGCATTAAGTTTGCTGAGCTCTCCCATGTCCCTGAAGATCAGTGGTACACACTTCAAAGCCACCACCACTTCATGACACTGAATGAGCTAATGGTGAAGGAAACCAAGGATCAACCAAGCTTGGATTGTATATTGAGATCTCAGTCATTAGGAGAGACTGTCATCCAGCTAAGGGCTGGAAACTGCAGGAATAATTAGTCTGTGAGTGTGGAAGACCCTGCCCACTCTGGAGATGAGCAGCAAACCAGATCCACAAGAATATTTTAAACCTTTTTCTCTCTTTTTGGCTATTAAGTATGATATACATTTTTTTTTCTTCATGTCAACTAAGAATAAGGGTAAGAAAAACCCCAAAGAAAAAGGAGATAATAATCCTTCAGGATAACCAATTTCTTTGGCTATTAGAGCTTTTTCTTAAAAGACCCAGAATTTTATGGCTCATGTTCAGACACATCCTCACGTATCAGATATACACACAATGAATAGAGAAAAATCCTCATTTGGTAGTGGGAACAAGTATGCTATTATGTTTTCCACACACTGGGAAATAATTTTCAATTCAATACTTAGAAAACTCTCCTGAATCTCAGAGGATGTTAAAAAAATATCATATATTGCAATACTCTGAGTTCAACTTCAAGAGAAGCAACAGATCTCACTGTTTTATAACATCAGTCCCTCAAAGAGCTCATTGATTATATCTGCCCTTTGGAACTTTCTGTAACTTCTGTTATGGGAAAAAGAATGCTTCCTTTAACTATTCCCACTTTTAACACTTAATGCTATCACACTGGAAAATGGCAGATTTGATAGTAGCTGGAATGATAGCACATGTAAATTGGAAATAAGAAAAATTACTTCTGGAAAAATTTTTTATCAGTAATCACTATCTTTCCACCTTTTGAGGACAATATTTTGGTGCATAAAGGATTATCAAGGCAGAGATGTGAAGAGAAAATTTATTATTAAAACTCCATGGGCTTTGTTTTAGCCTCTACATTTTCACATTGTTATTTTGTGAAGCACATGGCAAGGACTGAGCCTCAGTTTAAACACCTGCAGGAGTTAACCACCCCTTTGACAAAGCAGGGCAAACTCAGACTCAAGCATATACTTAGAATTAAATGCTATCCTGATGTGCGATAGACACACACTTCGAAGTTCTCCAGCTGTGAAAACTTTAATTTGAATTTAGATGAAAGTATTTTTACTGGACTCAATACTTTCTAAAGTGAGTTAAGCAGGGACAACTGTACTGCTAGAACTGTGCTGATGTTCAAGAAAGCTTTATTTCAAGGTGATTTGGGCCAATATTAATTTTTATGTTTTAGTTTTAAATTTCCACTCTCTAATGGGTCACAGTGACAATGTTACTATACTAAAATGAATACAGTTTGACATATGAAGCAACAACCCTCATATGGTACTTCCTAGCCCCTCCCCAGCCTCCCCCTGCCATGCCCCTACCTCTGCACACAAAGGATAAGGCAATCAACTTAGGAAAGGTCTTCATGTTTTGCTTTTCATAGAAATTGGCAAACCACAAAATTTGTGTCTCTGAAATGAAAGAATAACTTTATAGAAGTTGAGTGGGTCACAACATGTGAGGAAAAATCGTGGAGCAACCACTCTCTAAGGAGGCAAAAGTCACAAAAACTTTTCTGAAATCCACAGAAAAGACTGTACAGGTGATCTAAATAATAAATAGGTAACAGAAGAAAGCAGATGGAAAGGTTAACAGGCAGCAGTGATATAGGACTCTGCTGCTTTACATCTACTTTCAATCCCAAACTGGTCTCCATTGAACTGCTGAGCTGGTTTTGTGGCCTAGTAGTTCTATTCAGATTTGGAAAAGTTCATGCAAATATACTGAGATTTTGTGTTGGTAACATTAATTAGATGTTTTAAAAGTCTAAAAAGATAAAAAATGTTTCAGTAAATTCCTATTTGTCAGGTAAAAAATCCCACTGTGCCATTTTGCTTGCTGGGAATAGAACTGTTATGTTTTCTCCCCTTAATTCAGACATAAAACAGAGCAGCTGTATGTTGCACATCAGACAGAAGATATACATGCATACAAATGCTTTCTATATTCAGTCTTTGCATTTGCTTACATGAACTGCAATGAGTGAACCTAAAATATCCCTCAGTTTCAGAGATGGATCTAATGATTTAAACATCTATGATGCCTCCAATGAATCCATCTTTCCTCTCAGGATTAACAAAGCTTTTACTGTCATTCTTTGTCTCATTTCAGACACTACATGACTGAGGGCCTTTGGAGGAGGTCCAGAGGAGTGGAGCAAGAACAAGGTCAAGGAAACATGATCCATGAAGAAACCCCAAAAGAAGCTGATCAGCCTCTAGAGGTGAAGACTGTCAACAGATATGGTCACAATGCTCCCCTGCTGAAAATTCTGGCACCAAAGAGCAGAGATATTTATCCTCCCTAAAGTGAAAAATTTGTAGAAAAATTACTTATGGGATTGAGCTGCAGGAAGGTGCAATCAAGCTGGATGATATGCTTTTATGGGGGGATGGCTATGGAAAGACACTACAACTAAAACATGCTGAGGTGTTAAAGGCGGCTTACACAGAAATAGCTTGGGAATGCATTTGAAGTGTTTATAAACCCTCTAAATTTTTTCTCTAACTAGTCTTTACATTACCCTTCCCAGTAATTCATTGCATTTCTTCCCACTCTTAAGACTTCCAAATAAAGGTTTATTGTCTTCCACAAAACTGCATTTATCAGTGTGCTGCTGCTTTCCTCTCCTCCTTTCGTTGTGCAGTTTTCATTACTTTGCGGCAGCTACCTGTGCTGAGCTAATCAACAAATCAAAATAAGCTGAAAAATTATGATGTAAGGAGGTAAATGTGATTTTTGGTGGACCAAGAGCCTGTTTCTCTACTTGTGTTTATAAGTTTGTGTTTAAACACAAACTTGATGATACTAAAACTGATGCCAATGTTTCAGCTGAAGTTATATTCATCTGAGTTTTGTAGTTATAACTGCTTTATGCTATATTTTCCTAATGAGACTACTATTTTGCTTTTATTTTTTGCCCATAAGTTCCTTGGTGTGCAGTGATGAGAACCTTGGAGCCAATTTCATGCTTGTGTTATGGTAATTCCAAAACTGTTTCATGTAAACTGAACAAACTCTCCTTACAGGAGGTACAGAAATAGGATCCTTTCCAGACAGTGTCCTAATGGGCAAACCTCTTTTGTCTGCAATTCCTACTCTTTGCTTTCTTTGTCATACTTTGCCTCTTAGTCTGTAGTTCAATGAATTTTACTCTTGGAGATGGACACGCTTCAATAAAAATCAAAGCAAATATTCTGAATAAGGGTTTGCATAGTAGAGAAGTCTTTTTTTTTTCAAGGAGGAGGTCTTTCAATACAAGATGTAGAAGACAGATTTCATATGGGGTAGGCTTCCCATCACCAAGCTATTGCAGAAACAGGAGGTGGTTACCTCTCCATTGGCCCTGGAAAGAAAGAACACACATTACACACATTGGTTGGTTGGTATAGGCTGTTTGTTTGGCTTTTTGTTAATTTAGATGCATGACTGAAATACTGGTGATAGTAACTCACATCCACAGAAAGTTAAGGAACTGTAGCTGGAGCAAATACCCTTTAGGAGAAATCAAGTCAATGATTATCTGCTAACATGCTCAAACATTGTTGCCTCAGGCATTGGGTGGAGACAGAGTCAATGGATCTGTGACATGCTCTAATACAGGACCATACAGAACAACTGGGCTTTGATCAAAAAAAAAATTAGTTATATGCATATTTTTAAATTCTTATATAAAGTGGATTTATCTCATACTTCAGAGTCCCATTTCCCAGGGTGTGTGCTTTGTGCTCCCACTTGTTGCATCCCACGGCCACTGCCAGCACTGGTACCCAATTCAGTGCTATCATCCACAGATTTATCAGGTGGCGTTTGTCATCATGAAGAGAGCTGTAGGCAGAAATGACAAGAGGATGCTGCTTATTACATCTTTTGCTCTGTTGGCTCTATTTGAGAGTAAAAGTACAGAAAAAAACCTTCAATAAGCCGCATAATTCTCCTGTAAATAATATTCCATTCAAAATAGCTAGGAATTTTTTGCTGCTTACACTTTGTGCCATGCTACCCTTTGAGACAAACAGGTATAAAGCTCAGGATATTTTCTTAGGTGCTAAATCCACACTAATCACTGAGGAGGCAAGAAAGAAGACATTCTTTCTGAATTTCTGTGATTCCTGGTCCTTTACTCCAAATCCATTAATACACAGGGATTTAGCACTATTGGACCTGCTGGTAGCCAATTAATTGACTGACTCTGTAGCTGGTGATAAGGAAAATGATTCCACTACAATTCAAGCACTTCATGATATCCTGCCCCAAGTCAACATTACATATATTTTCTAAATTTCAAGAGGGAAAACATGTTTTCAGTCAAAAGAGAAAAGCTTTGTCCACAGAAAATTGTAATACAGTCCTTTATATTTTTATGTAAACTGAAGTTAGAAGACAATTTTCTTCTGTCACACTTCCTTGCTGCCACAGGGGAAAATTTACTTGGTGGCAGGAAAAGGAGTCCATTCTCAAATTAACTTACTTTATTTAGTATGTGTGTTACTTGTGAATTTCATTCATAAAGTGTGTGTGTAAAGATGCAAGAAACATTCCTGTTTCTAAAAGAGTAGAAAAAATGTAATACAGTGAATTTGTTTCAATTTGGTTTGCTGACTTGTACAGAAACTTTGGATCAATGACGTAACTCTTCTGCACCTTAACTCTTTATTTAAAATTATGATAATTAAAGCCCAGAATATCTTGTAAAGGGGTTCAGACACAGATAATAAATAAAAACAAAGTGATGCTAGTTACAAAGAACCAGTTGAGCTTGGATTACTAAACTCCCATAAGATACAAGAAGATTTTTACTTCTAATCATAGCTAATTGCAACAAGGCTGTGATGAAAGTAATGGAAAGTTTAGGAAGATTTGATGTGACAGTGTGAGAGGAGACTGAAATGATCAAATAGATTAAAATCAAATGGAATTAAAACTTGATCTTGTTCTCCCTAGAGTCAATGGCAAAATTCTCATTGAGTTCATGAAGTACAAATACCCAGATTTAGAGGATGACCAAACAATACAAGCATATATATATATGAATAGATGGTTTGGAGGCAGTGAATTCCTTAAGGTAAAGAAGTGCCCTATCAGTGAAACTATAGTGGAGGGTCCTTAGAGCAAGCAGAGAAATTCCTGTCCTTATGCAAAACTTCCAACAATTTGGCACTGTACAAAGCTGAACAGATAAAAAAAGGCAGAAAAAATTTTAAAGATATCTACAACAACATAAAAAGAATTAATAAAAGCTAAGAAAAATGGCATATTATAGGACATAGCTGAAACCTAAAACTGTGTAGAAATCAAGCCTAGAATTCTGTAGAAACTATACCCAAGGTATATTTTCTATCTTGTGATTTTAATGCAGTTTTGGCCATCTTGCCACTATCAAGGCCTGAGAAGACAATTTCATCTATCTTCTGTTCTCATGCATCCATCATCAGGCAGTGTTCTCCTGTTCTGTCCTTTTCAGACAGGTTATGTATAATGGATTTTTCCAGTTATTGAGAGCAGTGGGTATGGCAGATATCATTGTTAAAGATGTAATAAAAGGAGTTACTATGTAATTGTTTCCTATGCATCACTGTTTGGCTCCTACATAAACTTTTCATTTTTAGACTAACCCTTGGAAGCTGTTGGTTCATGTTGGTGTCATGGGAAGCTGGATCTTACATGTGGAACTGCTTGAAGTGTGTGGGATTGCCACAAAGATAGGTACTTCCATAAAACTACTGTTGCAACTTCTGTCAACCACAGGGATAATAACAACTGAATCAGAAACTTCAATCAGAGTACAGGGAAACAGATGTGTCCTCCAAAATATTATATTATTGTCTTTGGATTTTTCCCTTTTGCAATTGCTCAAAAAATTTTAAATATTTTTCCTAAGTATTTAACATCAAGAAATCGTTTTTTCCATGTAATTTGTACATTGAAAGGATTAAAAAAAGAGTCTTGTTTGGATGACACATAAAAAGGTGGTAATAATGCCTTGGAATTATATTTTTTAAAATGTTACTATGAAAGTTTTCAAATTGTTTGTGTGGGAGGAGAAAGGAAGAATAGTTAAACTAACAGTTAAATGGAAACTACTCAAGCATCTGAATTTTACAGTATTTATCTTTAACACAAAACTGTGGAACTCATTGTCACAGAATATAATGTCAAAGCTGTAACTGAAAACAGACGGGAATTTGATAAAATTTGTTGGAGATCAACTTGATAATTGAAGGTTGAAATATGCAAGTCCAGATGATTCTGGAGTCTATGTCTTGTGTGCAAGTGGTGAAGGATGTCCTTGCTCCGCTAGACTCTTCACAGGAGACTGACAGCTCAGGAAAGAAATAGCACAGTGCTTGAGTCAGTATGGGCCTTCTGAATCACTTACACTGTGCTGACTCTAAGTCCACTGAAACCTGAATATTGCACAGGGAGGTAGGTGCAAGGGTGTCTGGAGAGAGAGCAAGTGGTGGAAAGTTATGACTTCCTGAAGAATTTGGAGGAGGCAGAAATCAATATCCACTTAAAGAGTGGGTGGTACCTCAAGTTAAGAAAAAAACTAGAAATTATAGAAGGGACTTTAAATAACTTGTTCACTGATTTTGAACAACGTATCTCCTTCCCACCCCCCTCTTCTCACCAACAACTTATAGAATATGTCAAACTTTACAAGATAGGGGAGGAAATACTCAAGGGAATAAAGGTGAAGTCTCCCCAAATAAAGCATGTCATGCAGAACTGTGCCTACAGATGAGGCACAATTGAAGACACACAAACAGTGTTTAGCTGGAGATAAACACCAGCCTTCTCTAAGGGAGCTCATCCAGCCATAGGAAGTATAAGACAGAAGCAAGGGCAACATTTTTCAGAGAGCTCTGTACAGCTGCCAGAACATTAGACCTGTATACAATCAGAAAGTAGAGGTGGAAAATACCTTCACAGAATTGTCTAATTTTGATTAGTCTTAGATGAAATAATACTTATAGTCAGGAGGCTTTGACAGGTATAAGCAAATCAGTGCCTCTCAAATCAGTAGTTTAGGAAGAAAGTTATCTTAGATCCTCCTAAATATACTGACATAAGAACCTGAGCATCCAAGAACACACATTTTGAAAGTAAAGGCAGTGCTTAACAGTAATTCTAACATTTGGAATGCTAAATAATTTGTTTTATGGATCTCTGTTTATGAACAAAAAGAAAAAAGACCAAAAACTACCTAGAAATAATAGGAGATGGTAAGCATGAGGGGACTGATTTTGCAGTTTGTGAAACCAGCTTCACCAAGGCCATGTGAATACACTGAAGATTGTAAGTCTGGGTCTGCAGGAAGAATTTGAAAAATAATGTGAAATCCAGATATAAATGGTCCTCAGTGCGATTCTCAGGCTAAAAAATGATGGAAAAAAAATAGTAGTTTTTTACAATGGTACCAGAGATATTTTCTGGTTTAAAATTTAAACCCTGACCCATCATGAATATATCAGGCCCACACAATCTTTCTCAACTTCTGCATAGTCTAGTTGTTAATCAAAGATCAGGCAAAATCTCACATGCTTCATTATGGAATATGTATGGGCCAAAACCTCACCCACCCAAAGAGTGAGAATGTTTTCCACATTCATAAATGGGAAGGATCTGTTCAAAACTGGGGGAAGAAAAGATAACTTAAAAAAGGTAATCCATGTTATTTGTGAATGAACAGGTCATGAAACAAGAACTCATCACTCATCCGAACACTTGTCATTCTGATGTGTCATTTCTCTCAATTAAAATGAAGTTTGACTGAAATACAGGTTCATACTCTGATACACCCTGTAGCTGCACTGGTTTTACAAGGCTGCAAGTCACCTGAGCTAGCCTAGGATCAAAGCTGGCCCCCTGACTTTTGCTTTTCCTTTATCCATGAAAAAGAGCGGTTTCCAACTTAGACTTAAACACAGAAATATTTGATAAATGAATTTTAACCAGAGGTCTCTTGCTAATTGGGATGTCTGAAACTTATTGTTTCAGATAAAACAGACCTCTTCTGAAGATATTTTGGGACTAAGACTCACTCCAGGAAATAATTAATTCAGTGCCTAACTACTTGGAGCGTAGAGTCCACTGGCCATATGTTATAAGTGCAAAAACTCTTCTCATAAAATACTCCGTCTTTTAGCATAATAGAGGCTGACTCAAATGAAGATTTTTTTCAAAAACAGTATACTTCTTTACAAATTCTTCATACCATTCAAATGCTATTATTGCTCAGAAACACTTCAGTTTAGGAGCACTGTATTCCACAAGAGCTGCTGTGTGCAAGCTGGATCCATGGTGGTATCCTACTGGATCTTCATTCTTACCCAACAGTAAATAAGGGAGTGAAGAATTCCTATTCTTCACTGGGGAAGAAACAACTCAAATTAGTCTGTATGTTATCCTGAACACATATATGGTTGTGATTTAGTGATTGTTGCATTTGAAATTCAAAGGAAAATCTACTTGGTGATAATTTGTTCATACACTCAGATCTTCAGTTGTTGGCATTCTGAAGATGAAGATCAAAATAATTTAAATCTGTAAGCACCCCAGTGAAGTTAAAAGTGCATTTTGTAAGATCCTTTCTTTTTTATTGCTTATTTAGCTAGTTACTTTCACTAAGTATTAAGTAAATGATCAGATTTAAATTAACAAAGAAGAAGCTAAATGCTTTCAGTGAGATAGTAATTTAAACAAAAGAGTTGCAACAAGAAACCAGAAAAAAACATTACTTTCTTTTATTCCTTTTTAGGAAGTTTTAATTCCTTTCAGCCATTCAAATTTAAGCAAAACAGAGCTGCTTAAAACAATACAAAGCAGGGCAAATACAAAACTTTTTGAAGCTATACTCTTTCAAGGATAATATCTGTTAGTTCTCTCTATGAAGAATCCTCCACTTCAGAGATCTTTCCTGTTTTTTTACAGAAGAGTCAAACTTATTTCCAAGTGACCTGTAACTCTGTTAACGATATGAAGGTAATTGGATAATACATTTACCATTCAATAAATTGAGAAATGTATTTTAGCAGTACAAGTATAGCTTACTCAGCACTTCCCTCCCCAGCTTAATAGCCTTTTCACTTTCAATAAAAACACAGAAGCCCTGGTTTCATATTATACTACAACATGCTTCTTGCAATTGATTTGAAAACATGAACAGACTGTTGTCCAAAGTGATGAGCATAACCAGCACTGGTCTCACTGCCCTGCAGGAAGCAGGAAGGTAGGAATGGCAACAAATCAATGAATATGATTTACTGAGCCAGACCTGTCTCAAATTGCTGGCCAAATGAAACACATATAGAAGCCTCCCAACTAGAGAAACAGGCATAGGCATGGGCATTATGTAATGCCAGAGTTTTTTTTTGGGAATGGGACTTAAAACATCTCCTGGGGGAGGAAATGTGAGAGGAAATTGCTTGTTACACAGCAAAAGTGAGAGAGAATTAAGCTATGAAGGTGAGGATATGGCTAGCAAGGAGAAGAACGTTTGTGTACAATATATAGAAAGAAAAAGCGTATCCTCATCCTGCTGGAGTAGGATGTATCAACAAGCCAGCACAGATAAGGAGGAAGCAAAGCCAGTGCGGAAGGTAAACAGTTCATGATTGAAAAGTGGAGCCTTGCCAAGAATAATAATTTACAGATAATAATTAAAGAAAAAAGGGTTAGCATAAATATGGGAAAAACTACAAAAGGCTCAAAGCAGACTTAAAAATCTCCACTGACCTTATGGTTCAGTGCATCAGAGCTGACAGCAACCAAGAAGAAAGACAGACATTGCATAATTAAATTCCAGACAATCTACTGTTCAGTAAGTGTTATCAGTCAAATTTTTAGGTTGACTTGGGCAGTAGAGGTTGCTTTCACCCCAGAACTATGTCACAAATTCAGTGTTTGAAAACGCCACTTGTTGAGTAAAGTTGCTGAATACTACTGGTTCCACCAGTAGTATTCATGGAATCAGCAAAGAACTTTAAAATCCTCACATTTTTATGTAAAGATTCCAAAAGAGACAAAAGTATTACAGAAAGACAAATCTTGCATAAAAATATGTCTTCCAGGTCAATTTTAAAACACTGTGAGGAAGCTTCTAATATTGTACCAGATGCTGCAGATGAAACTGGTAATGAATCCCTGGAGCGCCATTTCAAATGCTTTAAATTGCATAAATTGGTAATAGGAAAAAAGAAGTTTTTATCAAAACAATTTCAAAAACGGTAGGAATGTCAGGAAGTAACCTGGAGAGCTCTGTATATCTCTATGCCATGTAATAACTGCTTTACAGTAAAAAAAAAAATGTAGCAAGTGGCATAAAACATGGTACTCTGACTTCTCTCCACCCCTCTTTAACTGCTCAGTGGCAAAATCCTTTTGCATCTAGAAAGCCTCCCAGGAGAAATAAATGTTATTAAGCATGATTCCCTTAGGATGTTAACATAATTAAACTGAATTGTTCTCTTTTCTAGGACAAGACTTTTGTTTTTCACTAAAATACTAGGGGAATGAGCATCCTTACAGTATTTTAACAGGAAATAATGACAGAGACAATTTCTCTTAATATTTCAATGTACCACAGAGTAACAAAAATCTGCAAGGTTTGAACAGCTGAATATATACATACATAATTTTTTTTAAACACAACTTTTGACATGGAAAATACACTATTAGTAAATGGATCCTTCTTCCTACACATTCTGATTTCATTGGTGCTTAAAGGAAGGTTTAATTCATTTATCTCTGGAGGATGAGGATAAAACCACTTTCTGACACACACATCATTTTTTTGTGACATCTTAAAGAAATGTAGAAAAGAAAATGTGAGAGTGTGGGCATGTCAGTGTCTTACCTAACACGTCCCAAACCCAAATGTAATAGATAATTTCCTATTAAAATGATATAGTAAAACAGCTTATTTTTTTGTGCGTGTTGCAGAGGGAAGGTTTGCTTGCATAAATGCTTATGTACACATGCTTGAGTTGCTGCACAGCCCTTTTGGCTATTCACTAGGGTGATAGCTAGAGGCAATGAAATGGTGGCCAGTTGTACAATGCTCCTTTGAAGAAGGTTTCACAGAAATGACATCTGTTGTGCATACAACCCATCTTCCAAGAACTAAAAGAGGTGTTACTAACATTACACTTCCTCATGCAAATCTCTAGGTTCTTTAAATTCTGTATGTATTCCATCATAAATAGCATAGTTTTCTTTGTGAAGGCACACAGCTTGATTTTTAAGAACATCTTGAAATTCATGCATCTGGACTTGCATAAGACATTTCTTCATCTCTAGGGCCTAAATAAATATTGTTCTAGGGGAGATGAATCTGAATCAGCATTTGAGAAAACGGAGTCTGCTGAAGGCAAATGTATTTCTTATTTCTTGGCTACAGTATTTGTAGGTGAGGTGTGAAATTTCCACCTTAATGACATAGTATTCGCAAGTAAGTCAAAGTAAAATATTTGTCCTATGTTCTGCTCATTTTACTCACTCCATTAGTCCTACCACCTTTAAGGAGACTAGTGCTATGTACACAGCAAGTGGGATTTTGATTTTTATTCTATTTCAGCCTGCTGCAGTGTGGCTTTGCACGATGACAGACCAGAGAGATACACATTCTCTAAGTTTAAATGGCATTGACTCTCCCTAGCTCTAACTGCTTTAATCTTCAAGTTGGTGCTAAATCTCGTACAGCAGCTTTGTATCTACAGCTGAGGCTGGTGTTCTTTTTCCAAAATCCACCAGCAGTGGAGGAGTCCCATATTCCAACCTGCTTCGGCTTTACCTTGTTACCTACCTGAAGACAAAACTTGACTGCCTCATTTTCTGCAGTGTCACTGGTAAGATGATATAATGGCAATATTAAGTGGTTTGCAGGCTAAACTAGGCGACACTGCTGCAAGAGAAATCAGAAAAGCACCTCCATTTAAATAAGCAGGAGGGAAATTGTTGAATCTACACACAGCCTGGTATTGACAGAGAAATGTGTGTTTATAAATGTAATGGGACCAGTGGCCACTCAGTGATTCCCACTGCTAAAAAGCACCTGATACCAACACGACCTTGTGTAGTAGAAAGACCAGTGTTGTGGAGACTGAATGCACTTCTGAGGAGGGAGTTCTTGCCTCAGTAAGGCTACAGCCTTCTTATTAAATAATAATTCACAAAAGATTTTAACCCCTGTGGGTTTCTACAGCATCTCGACATAAGTTGTCAAAGATTTCTTTTATAATGCGCTTTCCAATATTAATCTACTTAGTCAATATCTTACACTTCTGCATATGTATGTGACGGTTTCTAATTTCAGCTTTAAATATGTATAAAATTTATTCTGACTTTCCTATTACAGTGCTCCTCTCTTTAATTTTCAGCAGAGTGACTGCAGTGGGTGACTATTGCTAGGGCACATTGAGATAAGAGCAACTGCTGCTGAGCCTTTCAGTAGCAAGTGCCTCTAAGCCAGAGCTGTACTGAGCAGCAGCTTGGATAGGCCAAGGCAGCTGACTCAGGCAACAAAACTTGAAAGATAATTATAATAAATGAATTCAGACCTTGAGTGGGCTGACAGTGCTGGATTTACAAATCCCTTCTAAAACACACAGGACTGATGCTGTACTTTAATTAGCCACCTGGTTGATTTACAACTTCTAAAAGTAGATATTGCATCATGCAGAGATGCTGAACAGCACCTTTGCAAGAGCTACTCCTCAGGCTGGTAAAACCACTTCAGGTTTCCAGATTAGCTGTTTGTCCAGCCTACAGTACTTGGTGGCTTCTGGTACTGAATTTTTTGTCTTTTTTTAATAAAGGGTTTCATTCAAACCTTTAAAGAACCTTGGCAGCACTTAGGTGAGCACAGCTCACAGTGCAAAATGAAAGAGCACTAAATACTCAGGGTGTGCCAATAACCTCCAGCTTTGGAGGTTTTAAAACTCCAAGGTGATATATCAGTCAGTTCACTTGTAAATAATTCTGCATTATCTAATCTGAATCTAATTCTAATCTGAATGCTGCATACTGAAATGTTAATGTGCTTTTGGGTCTGATGACCTCACAAGAGCGATGCCAGCATTGTGCCAGCAGTGACAGTAACTACGCTATGATTTTCAAATACACATCCAAGGCAAAGAAAAGAAAAAAAAGATGAAAAAGGAGAAGAGAAGAGAAGAGAAGAGAAGAGAAGAGAAGAGAAGAGAAGAGAAGAGAAGAGAGCTGCTTGTTTCTTTAACAGGAATAGACTGTACTAAAAGTATATTGGCACAATAATTATCTTTCTCCTCTTTTTCCTTATGAACTTTATTAATACCCCTCTCCTTTGCTCCTTTAGCTGGCTGAGCATGTGCACTCTAAGCAGAATACAGACCCTATTAGGACTCCTCCTTCTATTAGGCACCCTGTCTCCAAAGCCTTGGAGCCTTTGAAAAAGACAAGTTTGACACAAGCTTGGGTTTTTGATGCTTGTCAACATACACATAATGATTAAAAGTGCACCATAATTGAAGCAAAAATACAAACTCACTTTGAATTAGTGATCATGACTGTTTTTTAGATGAAGTGTTTCATGGTTAGGACAAAAGAAAGATTACAGAAAAACCAAGTACAGGATCTGCAAAGTGAATATTGCTCAACAAATCATATTGAATGCTGATTGTCCTCTCACTTAAACACTGCTAAAACTGTTGACAGGAACACATATAGCACATACCAAAAGGTTCCCATATTGCCAGGGAAACAATGAACTTAGAATGCAGTATCTGTGGTGGCCCATCCATTCCTGTACCTTGAGTTTGCTTCTTGCAAACACTGCTCTACCAGAAGTGTCCCTTTGGAACTTTGCAGAATGCACAGTGAACAGTGGAACAGGAACTTTTTCCAGAAAGCCTTCTTTCTTAAGATGTACACACAGCCCACAGACAGGATGATGCGCTCCCCTTCAACAGCATTTGTGTTGCGTAAGTTCTTTCAACAGTTTTTAAACAGGGAGAGAAGCACAGTCTGCTTGTCAAACATCAACTGGACACACATAAAATACACTCAGGATTCTGTATAGTCACTGTATTTTAGAAAGGATTTAGTTTCACACTCTCTATGGGGTCAGAAATCAACATCAAAAGAGAACACTCCTTCTGGGATCACATATTCTACACCGAGGATTATTGCACAGGCAAATCGTGGGTGACTCATATATGCTGTTTTTTGACTCTGGGTTAAACTTGGAACATAAATTATGTCAATCTGCTGATATAAATCTTCCAGAAATCATGGTTGTCTTGAGTTACATGGCATACTATTTTCCCTAACTGCAGGTATATTTCAATTCAAGTAGGCTGTCAAATAAATATTTAAAAGTGAAATGTACAAATGAAGGCAAAACACATATACTAAATGCTGATGTGATGCATCATATTGCATCACATATTGCATCAAATATTTTCCATATTGTAAGAGCCAGAAAACTGTCATGCAAATATATAAGGGTGTTTTGAGTAAAATAATACATGCTACCATTAGAGTGTCTTGAGCTGTAAATAAAGATCTCTCATTTGAAGAAATTATGGTTTAAAAATTTAAAATATTTTACAGTTAAAGATTTTTTTTCCAGGCCAGGATTATGTCTCTGTTTTTCAGAATATTACTAATGCCAGAAGAGGCATAAGAATTAGGAATCAATTAATTATTAATAAATTGTAATAATATTTGAAGACTATAGAGTATAGAAGGTATGTAATATGAATTGTCTAGGAATAAAGATGAAGCATAAATTGTTTAAAAATTAATTTTTTTGAGGCAGTTTCTTTTGTGCTTTTTCATCATAGGCTAAGTTACAGCCATCTGTCTGTTTCTGATTCTATCTAAATATGTTCCTGAATATATTTTTGGAGGTTATGTCTAATTTTCTGGGCCAGCAGAAAGCCACCTTCACTCTAGATTCATTCACTTGTTAAAACTTCAGATACAGAGGTCAAGGTCATAAATATACCAGCTTGTAGAATAGGAACTGTATCACAGTTACTTTCCTATGTTGAGAAATGTAGGCATGAGTTTTTCTCTCTGATTCATTAATTTTTGAGTGCATTCAGTTCCATCTCTCACGCTTGAGAATATTTTTAAGCTATCCCTTTGTTTCAGATCTTCCTGAGCACAAATTTTTGTCAGTGCCAAGAAAGCAAGGATAGGTTTAAAAATGCCGCTTAAATTTTGAGTGCCTTGTACTGTATTTCAGAGGTTCCAGGGGAAAATTCTCTCAATAGATTACTGGGACTAGAATCAGTCCAATCACAAGTAAAACTTGATTTTTTTAAAAAGGAACAATAACTCTTAATGAATAGTTAAACAAGGATTTTTGAAATTTCACGTTCCACATATCTTGCAGAATTAAATTTTATCTGGTAGTCAAACTGTTCTCTTTGGTATAAAATAAGGATCAATTCTCTGTTTGTAAACAGCCATTTAGTATTAAAGCCTTTCATCACCATAGATGAAGCACTGAAGTTAACATGTTGCAAGCTTTGCCTTTAATTTAGTAGTGTATATCAAACATATATAAAATTAGAAAAATAATTATGGAGATTAAAATTTCAGTTTTTTTGAAGCCCAGCAGTTGGAAACCTTTATGGCTTAGGTATCCAAATCTAAGCAGATTAGTTTTTCCATTAAAGAAAATGCTAGCACTCCCAAGCAAAAACCAAAACGGACATTGCATCCAAAGTTCTTAGTGATAGAGGCATAGCAGAAGTGAGAATTTAATTAGTAAGGCATTCTTCCTCTACAGTTCCAAGCAGACCACTGAGAATCAATAAAATTGTTTCTGACTTCAAAGGAGGATACTATAAAGGACTGGGCACTAGAGGGTCACAGGACATACAAGACACACAATTACGTGAATTTACAGCGCACTTACAATGCATTGTGCTGTGCTGTGTGAAACTTGCGCAACATGGTTGTTTGCAAAATCCACAGCTTAGTGGCAGCCAAGCCCACCATAATGACACTATTTGACTGTGCTAAATATGCCTAGAAAAAAGTGTTTCAGTGCCAAACCTCACAAAAGAAGAAGCTCCAAGAAAACACATTCTATGGTATGTGATTATTTTGTTGTACAATTTCAGATAATTTTCCAGTGACATTTAGGCATAAGCAGACCAACAGTTTTTAAAACTTCAGTTCAGGGCTGGTAGAAGTACATGTTAAAATTAAGCAAGATAATAATCTGCTTATCTGCAAAGCTCTTTGTTCACTCACTTCTACACAACAGCGTCTTTTCTTGAAAGAAATCATAGCAACTGAATGTTAGATGCTATTTTTATTTTGCAAAATGAAGCATAATTATTTAGAACATTTGCTAAAAGAGCACTTTCCAACCTAAGAAAAATATATTTCAGTGCTGACATAATATCTGCAGATATTATTTCATTCTGAGTAACTCTTCCTCTGTATATATTCAAAATAACATTAACCAGAGATATGAATGACTCACAATTGTGACTTTGCTAGGTAAAAAGACAGGGACCTATCAAAGACCAGAAAATACTGAAAAAAAAGTCCCGTAACCCCTGTGAGGCTAATGGGTACAGGATGTTATTCTAAGACTCCACCACCTTGCTCTTTTACTGTTTTATAGTCCACATGCCAAAACAACACTAATTTAGTTTTGATTTACATGGCCATGTAGTTCCTTGGAAATTGTTACTGCTTTGATTTGCTAAATTGGGAAGAATGCCAAATCATGCATGTAACACCCCAGAACATTTAAATGCTAAGAGTGTCACCAAAAGTTCCTTTCCTGTGGGTCAGTGCATTACAGAAATACCAATCAGATATTCTCAAGAGGCCAAACTGATGCAAAACTTTACTGGCAAAGTACAGAAAATCAAGAACTTGGTGAAGGATCTAATACAATATCCAATTCAACATAAAATAATTTTCAAAGCATTAGCCTAGTTCATTAAACACAGAAACCTTTAAACCAGTTCGGTGCTACATCACTCAAAATGTTCCAAGAAAAGAGAGTTGTAAGGAGAAAAAAGAGAGAGAGAGAGACAGAAAATATATAGAAAAACACGTACATATCTACAAGTTCCTGGGTTCCAGGGAGAATGAGGAACAACCTACAAGGAGGTCAAGGACAGAGTCAAGGGCCTGCGCCGCCCCCACAGTCACTGTTAAAGCCCCAGGGCCTCTGTGGGCCCTCCTCCCAGGTGCTTCTCTTGGCCAATCAGAAGCTGTGTTAGGCAAGACTGCCAATGATTGACAGGCACTGCAGGGCTGGAGGCCTGGGGGAGGGGCAGTGCCCGTTCTGTCCTCCCTACCTCCCTCCTTCCCTTCCTTCCTTCCTTCCTTCCTTCCTTCCTTCCTTCCTTCTGCCACCGCCGCCACTTCCTTCCTGCCTCTGACAATGTTGCAGTTGTTTTGTATGTTCAGCCTTGGCCTGGATTCACTGCTTATATTTACAGTCTGTGTATTACAGTGTATGCTGTTACTTCAACATTTTATTCAGCAAAATAGAAATAGAGGTACAAATAAAAGCACCAAATGTAAAATATAGCCAGAAGGTTTCAACAGAAATAACAGCAGGGCTACTTAATCCTTACAGCATTTGAGTTGGTGACATTGCAACTGACAAGGTTTCTGCTTTGAGCATTTAATTTTGTAATTTAAAGTACAATTCAATACAACATAAAAGGGAGGAATGTCCAATTCAGTCACACACATGAATCTAAAAATTTGAAGTGGTATGAAGTGTATTTCATAATATTTTTCATTTGAATATATTAGATGCATACCTGCTACATGCATGTAAAAATAGTGGTACTCAGGCAATAGTATATTTAGAAGATATCTGAAAGTTAACTAATATTTCATAACACAATTTTTTTAGTTGACTGAACATGATAAAATTTTAAATTCATGTCAATTTCATAACTTATACTGAAATTCAGAAACTGATCTAAGCATATGAGTACAATCCCAAAAAAACTCAGAAGTAACTGAAAAATCTATTTGGTTGAGGAATCTTTGTCCCATATATTATAATACTCAGCTTCACACATTAAATTATACCCCATAGAAGGAGATATTAAATTAGATAAACCAGATATGTGAATGAAGAAGTCAAAGTTATTGAGTGATTTGGGATAAAGAGAGGACCATGACCTTCTTATTGTCATCTGTGTCTGTCTTCAGAATACAACAGTTTGTCACATTAACTTTTGATTAGTTACACATGTGGTGAAAAATTATTTTCTCAAGCAACATCATAATTACCACCTCCTTGTAAAAAACAATATTATTACTACATGTAGTTTCATTTACAAACTCTAATGATGTAGAACCTACTATAAAAACAAAATGCCTGGGCAGCCTTGAAAGGTTTGTCTGCATTCTATTATGAATAGAGAGAGATGATTTACTGGAAATAACTAGGCAATAACTTCATGACAATCATGAAGGAGGAGAATGGGGTAATATTCCTAGTCTGCTACACCTCACGGTGTCTCCAGTGAGATCTAATCTCCCTGTCTGACCGGATCTATTGTAATATCACTTAAAAAATCAGATTAATTGGATTTAATCCTTGATGAAGCTGGTATATAATAAAATAAAATCCAAATTGCAAAGGGGCTATTTAGTGAAGATTCAACTGACCTACCAGCAGCATGAACTTCACCACAAGTGGAGATGTCCTGGCTGTCTGACTCTGTGGCTCCTATGTAACAGAATATCTGGACAGTGCAGATGCCTAAGCTATAGGAGATAAATTAATTTGCCAGAGGTGAATCAACTGTATCCACTGGCTACACCTACTTTGTGTCAGTTGCTCTATCTGTGGGAGTTTGTTATCCAAAAATCCATCACCTCTCTGACATGGGAAGTAAGTACAGTCATGTTCAGTTTGATCCTAAAAAGGATATTCAGAAATACTAAAGCAACTTGCAAAACGATATTACTTTAGTAGTATTGAACAAAAATGCTTGGGACTGTTTATCTTAGACAGGAGATATATGAGAAGAGACGCTACACAATCTGCATCTCATCATTGGAACTCAACTCAGGCAATGACTGACCTGTGACCAGGCTGAACCATGCTTTTTCCTGCAATCCTGTCATAGGTGTGGAAGTAGAAGGAAGAAACTTACTGTGATGTTTAGTTGTTGGCTTAGGAGTCTAAGCAAGACAACTGATTTTCAAGAGATATTTCAAGAGAGTGTTTCACCATGCTCTTTGATGTGCCCAGTTCTCTATAGCACCTATAAAATAACTCTTAATTATATTTTCAAAAACAATTGGAAAAATTTGGATCTTATCTTCTCTAATCAATTCTGTCAATATCAAAATTGTCAATATCAATATCCCTAATCAACTTTGTCAAATATCAAGTATCATGAAATTGTAAAGGCTGGAAAAGACCTTTCAGATCTTCCAGTCCAACCATATGCTTTAGGCCTCTACACTGTCTTGGCTCCTTTGCAGGAGGACCTGACCTATGTGCTGCATACTGTCATTAGAGTGTGATCATCTCCCCATTTAAGTTAACTTTGACACACTCAAGAAAAGGAAAATAATTTTACTTTTGGGATATTACCCTGGCCTTAGATCTACTGCACTATGTTAACAGCACATGGCATCGTACTGCTGACTGATCACTTTGTTGCTTCATAATTTCTGTATTGCAGAATTAGATAATTTCTTTTGGTTGTTGTAGCTACAATATATGCATGATGATAAAAGTGATATTTAAGAATTATACCACAACTACACATTGAGGTAGATGGGGCTTTTAATATGGCTGTCTTATTTATGAAGGAAATAATGAAACATAAGGGCTTCTTCAGTAAGTACTGTTTTTGTAGATGATAGACCAGAAGTTACAATAATGAATAAGTGTGGTATATGGCATTTTGTCAGTTTACAATGCAGTCAGATCAAGCTTACAGCTTTAACCTGTGAGGGTTAGGATAGTCCAATGGCTAAAATACTAAAGTATTCCTGGGATTCTGTTATTGCAACTGTTTCACTCTCTGTGATTAAACTGGCACAAATATTTTAAGTCTTCAATGTTTAATTTCTCCATCCAGAAGATAAGAGTAGTAAACCCTTTTTACTTCACAGTGCTGAATATATATTATATAAATGTCTGTGTATGATTTGAATACCACAATAACTGGGAGCAAACAAGATAGTGGAGACATATTTACTCAAATCTGCAGTAGCCTTGGCCAAAGCCATGATGGGGAAACAGTCAGCAAGGTCTGAATAACTCAACACAGAAGCATCCCAGGAAAAAGAGAGCATGATAGCAGAAGACGTCAATGGATTTTCTCCCAGCAAATTAGATAGTATTTAAATGCAATTCAAGAGAAGGCCAGAACTGCATTACTACAAATTTGGGTAGTGTTGACCTACTAGTGGATCATCTGTGCCATGAGCAGGATCTCAATCATCAGAGCTACCTGAAAACAAAATATTTCATTAGTATTTTTTTTCTTCCCCCCCACCCCCCCCAAAATATGGGCACATTTCTCACACTTGTTCAGGCAGTAGCTCAGGGGTAGATGAGATGAAATACCTTGCTTGTAGTCAGACTGCTGGAGGAGCATGTTCACAGCAAATGTCCTCAGTTTTATCTCAGTTGACAGACCAAACTTATATTCATGGGTACTAGTTAGGACAGATTAGAATGTCTTGATATTTTATTGACTATAATACAAATATAAGAAATGGTGGTCTAATTTCAGTTTTTACTGTGGCCTCTGCAACTTGGGAAAGACAAAGGGGTGTTTTGAAGAACATGGAAGAGATTTGTACCACATATAGAAATACCCCACCTGGACATAAATAACAGTTTCCACTGTGAATTTGGCCACAGAACAAAGCTTTATGACAAAGCCCACAATTCCCATCTATCTACTTTTTTCATATAAGTGTATGACTACCAGAGGTGCCTGTGCGGGTAAAGCGCTTGCAGAACAGTAAATACTGTCAAAAAACTGTTGTGACCAAGGGAAGCCTTCATGACAACTACCTTGTGGGGGTCTGAGCTTCATTTTCTCCAAGTGTACTGCCAAAATTCATAGGAAATTTTTGAATGTAATGATAGGCAATCTTTTGGTCTATAGGGAGGTAGTTCCAGTTTACAAGTGAAAAAGGACAGAAAAACCAGAAAACCATCAGTTTGGTTACAAAACCCCCTTTCTCCTCTTCAGAGTACTCATGGCTTTCTCACAAATTAGTGCTTTTAGTCCTACTGATGCTGAATGCAGATAAGACTTGGTGCAGCCTCTGGAACTCACTTTGCTGGTGAGCTAACCCATGGATTTTACTATACACTAGGTTATAGCAAATTGCCTGATGTTTACACACCTCTGGCCAAGCGCCAGCTAAGTAATCCCAATATAAATCCCAAATAATACCCTTTATGTTGGTGAAAATGGCATAGAATTTGCAAAGCAATTTCAGGGTGGCAACATAGCAGCAAACTGAGTTAGCTATTCTAACATCATATTTGAAAATGAACTTGTTTTCTATTGGTACCTGTGTTTCTGTTGCCTTCTCTAGCATGTCATAAGTAACAGGAATGCTTCTATAACTTCTTTAATAAACATTCAATAAGCATGTCTTGTACATTATAGCTTCAGTTATGTAAACTTAAATCTGTCATGGCAAAACTATTATATCAAATTACTGCATAATAAAAAAAATTCCTGATAATTTAAACTAATTTATTCTTGTATTAAATACAAGCAAGAATTGTTGCAGTTTTGTGGTTGTAAGACTGTGTTCAGGTCTTTATTGGGAAAGGTTGCAAGGGCCTGGTGTTTTAATGGGATTGGCAGATGTGTATTCCTCTGGCAGTATGCGATAGAGATAATGCATATCCAAGGTACAGTAAAAATCTATGTCAGATGCAAATGCATCATATTAAAATAAAGACACTGTTTTTCAAATGTGAAAGGATTTACTTCCCAATTTTGCACTGATCAAAACTATGAGAGTAAGGCAGGAGATCTGAGCAAAAGAAACCCACATAAATGTAAAACTAGCAGAGACAATACATAAAATAAATGGCTGTTAGTTGAGTACAGTTCTCCAAAATAGATTAAAGGATCAGGTCACCTAGTTCCTCAGGACAGCTTCTAAAACATGAAATATCCTGGTGTTCACTGTCAGTAAACGTCTTGATGGAAGCTTCTTAAAAAAGGGGAACCCTAACTGATCAATCCCTCTGGAAAAGTACATAAAAGCCACAGAAACAGTTTAAAAAATAGTAATAGAAGAATAGGTTATTTACAAGTCAGACTTAGACCAAAGGCCAAATCTCCATCTGCTGATGCGGAGTGGCAGTTCTTTAAACCTTAGGCTAAAATATAAACACTCAAGCTTTAAATAATTTTCCTTGGAAATGGGGAGTTTAAAACCCTTAGTAAAGCATGCACATGCAGCCTTCACATTGAACTCTAAATCAGAATTGCTTGGTCTGCAAAGAATTTTGTATTGCACACTGGGGTGAGACATACACTAAAGGCTCTATATGATTCACATCACCTCTCCACATAACCTTGTATTTTTTTAATCTTTTCACTCATCAAGAACAGAAAAATCACATGTAAAGATAACAGAGAAGAAAGACAGAACCTAGAAAATGGCATTTTTTGCTTTAGGAGTTAACACAAGGTGGCTAAATCTGATTGTTTATCTCCAATTTTATAGCAGCTTTGCCATAGGCCTGTTTACAGATCTTCTCTCACGTCATTGGCATGAGCCAGAAAGTCTCCATTTGAATGAGCATATGTCCCAGTGACAAGTCCTAGGGGTTCCCAGTGCAAGTAATATCCTAGTCCCTATAAATGGGACTAAATGGCAAAAATGACTGATGCAAACTGTGAAAATGAAGATATTAAATATAGACATGGAGAATAGGATGGGCAGTTTACTATACAGACATCTATTATCCCTTTCCAGCTGAGAGTTAATGCTCTCTCAGAAACCCTGTTGATGTACAATTCAGTTTGCATATACATGTACAGTTTTATATGGTTTCTTTGCATTCAATAACAAATTTATTTGGCAACTAATGGACTCCTAATGCAAAGGTCACTTCCAGTCCAGTAATTTTCATGTGAAAAAATAACAGGACTTTATTTTTCAATTGATGGGAATTATCCAAATAGATCACCTTTTATAATTAGAAGAATACGTTATCATCTTAGAGGTGATAGGCTGTTCCTCATCTTCACTTCAAGTATAAACTGTTGTTTTGCACAGCCTATAGCTCTTAGATCAGACCTCAAAGCTGACAAGAGAAGGGACAGTTATTGTCCAACTGCACCCAGTGCTGCCGAGTTGTGCTGTGTTAGAACAACTTCATGGTTGATTGTGCAGCAGCGGCAAATAAATAAGTGAAGCCAGACCTGATATTACCATCCTGCATTTAACCCTGTTTCCAATTACAGAAGCCACCACATGAGATCAGTTCTTGTACAATACAATATTATAGAAGCTTTGAGTGTGTGATGCATGTGGGCGGGTGAATACCAGAAATTCAGAATGCTCTTGATTTCAGTCCAGGTTATTTTGCCTATGGCATCCTTTGCTAGTGGTGCAGAAGCTGTCCTACTGCTGGCAGCACCAGGGTTGGGAATACTCCCTGTGCCTGGTAATGCTGCATAAAAAATTAAGGATTGAATAAAATAAAGTCAGAAAAGGGGCTTTATACCCCTTGGCATTCCCTCCAATGGGTGACAAATTAGTTTAAAAAGAAGAGCCATGATAAAAAAGATCAAAACCAGTGACAGGCTGCAACTGACTGGAATTCAGCAAGGCTCAGGGGTAGGAATGAGATAGCTGTAAACTACCTTTGCTGCTCTCTTAATTTAGTGCTGATCTTGTTCCAGTTTAAATTGGAGAATCCTGACGGCTGCTCTGAGTTATAGGGTTTGCCAGCATTCTCAGGAGGTTTTCTTCTTTCTGCTGTTTGTGAAGTGAAAGTCACACAAGGAAAGTACCTTGTGTCAATCACAGGCTGATATTTCTTTGATGCTGGCATTTACTGAAAATTCTATACTGTTTTAATATTTCACTGCTAACTTGTGACAGTGGCAATAGTAATTAATTAAAGCACATAAAGTGTTTTCTTTAGATGTACATTATCAATCCCAGTCCTTCTATACATCTCTTAACAATTTTGCCATCGAAATGCCTAAGACATGATTAAATAAAGGTGTCTGGTAAAACTCTTTATGGTGATGAATTTGATCCTCAGCATTCCATTTCTACTCAGCACAAATGCTAAGCAATTAATTCTTTGCCATGACTTATGACACTGGAAATTAAAACAGGGTCTGGCACAAGGATTTTTGAGAGTAGGAATGTCTAACAAAGTGTTTCCACATTATGCTACTTTTGATCCAACAAAAATAGGAACTATAAAGTGAAATGGATGAAGAAGGGAAAGAATTACAGACACGAAGGTAAAGGCTGGTCATCATCAAGGCTCTTCTGTTAACCTCTGTATAATTTTCTTCTGATAACTTACAGTCTGCCTACCCATTGCCCTGCAACACATAGAGTGCTAATTTGATTGTCATTGGTACATGCAGATGAAATACAGCTTTCCCTTTGCTTATTTAATCCTATGCCTTGTTTTAGCAATGAAATCAGTTCAGTATCCAGTTTCAGGATTATACTCTAATTCAAAAAAATAAGTGAAGCATACAGAAGGGTCCTAAAACCTCTGTGGTTTTAGGTGTATTCAAAAGGCAGTGACTTTGGTGTGGTTTAAACATGTGGTTCAGTGTGTTTCAATATCAAGGATATTGTCAGGAGAGTGCCAGGATCCATATGTCTTAGATTTGATGCTGCAGTTTGAGTAGTTATGCACCAGCATATCCTCTAGTGAGTTTTCAGTTGTAGCTTCTTGACTTCCAACAGCGAGCAAGTTGTGTCGTCTGACTGTTGGCATGAAAATTGAATTAGAGAATTTACCTTTGATGCTACTGCTAATTTCAAGATCTAAATTCTTTTTTTAATTAAAGATATGGATTTTGTTAAATCACAGGAAACATTGGTTTCTAATTATTTCATAGGATTGTTTGTGGAGGCAGGCTGATATGGGAATAATTTCCTTATCTGTGTGGTTGTTTTCTTTTAGAGATGAAAAAAAGCGCACTTAATTCATCAAACCCTTGTGAAAGTCTCTAAGAGTCAGTCTTCTAGAATTTCTGTTTATGTTTCTTATGGAAATAATTATCCTCTACACTTATATAGCACCATATATGTGAGGAAGTAAAAAAAGGCAAAGAAAAGCAGATTCTTGAGATTTTGACAGAAGAAACCATAGGTATTCTCATGGGATTCTGAGAGCTGCTGAGCAGGAATAGAAAATAAAAAGAGTGAGAAGATATTTTTTCAGGTTCTGCATTTTAGCGAAAAGAGAAGTTCTCTGGGGGCCTTCTCTGAAACTTATCACAAAACTGAGATCTAGCTGTCCTAGGCTAATGACAGTCATCAGTGAAAGTTGATTTTCTTTCAACTGGCAGGTTGAAGAAATAGCTAAAAGCAAGAGTGGAAAGATATATTATTTTTTATTTTCAGATTTTTGGTTTGCTGTTACCCGATGATGATAATTTTGCAGCAAGTATTTAATTGATGCTACATAAGAGAATTTGCAAGGGTAAGCAATCTGTCATGATTATGATAATTCCAGGTAAATCTATGAGATTGAACAAAGAAATAATAATTTATAGGATTCCCACTTAGATGGTAAGGAAGATCTTGGCTTCTTGGATGTTCTGCCTCTCTTTTGATGCCATTACAAATGCAGTTTCTACATTGACATAAGAAAATATTTTCCCGTTTTAAAATTTTCTAAGTATAATTTTAGAACCCCGTTACTACCTCAGATTTTACAATAAAAATAATTCAAAAAACAGGCATTGGAAAATTGGTACTGCATTATTTCAAAACAATTCAGTTTGTGTATGCTGCAAGAGGTTTCAGATTTCTTAAACTTAGTGACTGCTATCACAAGTATAACAAATTTAATTTCCTTACTTAACCATCACTCAAAAAATTTACCATTCCTAGAAACATTCTGTTTTAACTCCACTCATTTTTAACTGTTTTCACAATGCCGGAGAGTTTGATAAACAAGTAAAATGAGCAATTTAAAGCTGATCATTATTCTGAACCACCTGGTTGTAAAGTAATATTCATGTACAGATGTGTATTTAATTTAAAAATACTGTCCTACAGTCACATTTAGTGTCATATAATAGTTAAATTAACACCCTAAGTTTTGTTTATGAGACAATTAAAAAAACCTGAAGTTAAAAGGAATTGATACTCTATTTCAGCTATTCTGCAACTGACTGTATATAATACAAAACATATAGTGCCTTAAAAAGCATCAAACAAACTCTACCTGCAAAATACAAAATAGATAGCACTTGATTCTTCTAAGGTTAGCACTACCCCAAGTGATGAAGAGTTAAATCAAGATGTGAAATCAGACTGTAGGTTTCGGTTAAGAGCCTTGCAAAATGAGAAATTTTGTGTTTGGGACATCAGTGTCCTTATCCAGTGTCACTAAGGAGGACTTTGATCTGTCCAGTCTACCTGATGTGGTGTGAATTCTCTCCAGTACACCACTTTTGGAGATAAACACAGAGCTCTGAAGTAGTAATCTTTGATATGCTTTGATGAATTATCCCTCCTTTTTTTTTTTTGTTTGTACACAAATTGTGTGAGACTTGATAAGAGCCTCAAGGATATTGTTTTATCAGGCATGTGCACCTTCACCTTCTACAACACTGGAAGAAAACACTGATGCAGACCTCCAGTGAGAGGTAATGCATGCTCTCCTCAAAAGCCTAAATGCCCATCATTTCTTCAATGTCTCTTTTAATTTTTGCCATTGTAGCAAGCTGCCCCTCTTAATTCCTTTTTTTCTTTTCCTGATACCAAACTCAACTATCAGCGAGAGCAAATTTTCAGTCAGTCAAGGGAATTGGCTTTCAGCTCCACTGAAGTGCCTAACCTTCTTCTCACCCATTTCTGCTCGTCTTTCTTTGGCCTCTGGAGGTGTGAGCTGTCATGGGACGGAAAGGCTGACATGATTGTAGGCTTTACTGACGGTCTGTTGGAGAGAGCCAAGAAAATTTTCACACATACTACATCATGTTGATCTGTGTAAGAAATAGAGGGTCATTACCCCTCCACCACTGTTGTCTCTTTCATTTTCCTTGTTTCTGGTCCTATCCTTTGATGGGCTCAGATCCTCAGCTTGCTTGTATGTATGTCTTTGTTTCTTTCCATGTTTAACCTCACTGGCATTTTCCTAGAGCTGTGAAGAAGGACATCAGTGTTGATGCACAGGTCACTACCACTAATGTTTTGAGAACAGCCATAGCAAAATGAGTTTTGTCGATCTCTGATCTGTATCTTAATGCAAATGATGACCTGTTGAATATGGAAACCCAAATGAAATTCTGAGATGCCTGAGTACCTGGGACTCCAAATAGCAATAGCAGAAGAAGAAGGAGCATCAGGACAAATAGTAGTAATTAACAACAACAGTACAACAAACTCATCCCTTTTTTACTCTTTTTTACCTGCTCCTTAGAGCACTATAGGCACACAGGTCTAACTATCAAAGTGTCAGCAGCACACTGTTCTTACCTTGTCATGATTTGGTTGTGAAAAGTCAGGACAAATTACAGCCCTGACATCATCAGCTCTCTGAGTCATAGGCGTCGAGGAGAACCTTCTGACACAGACATTGGAGAGAGGGACAGCTGTGGTGAGGAAATACTGAGACCATAACATGCTGGATTATGCAGTAGTATGCTCTGATTTAGGGATGATAAACACAAGTGTTCAATTTCTATGCAAAAGAGGTTGAAACATGGCCAGTGAACTCAACATTGACCTTCAAAAAAGCAGTGTGGCCTTTTAAGGGCAGGCAGGGTTCTCTTTTCTGTGTGCAGATACCCAGGCTCTGAGCATGAGCCCTCATGTCCGGCAGATGCTTCCTGGGCTTTATTAATTCCCGTGAATTGGTGGAATATTGCTGGGTCTCCTCACATTTTACCATAATTTCTGCAAATCTGTTAAGCCTCCTCATATTTTACAGTCATTTCTGCATATCTCTTTCACCTCACCAGATGTAGTGTTTCAAAACCTGGTATTTCAGAACTGGAAGTGTTATGTCAACATTATTTCACCAGCACTTCAGCATCATTACTGGAACCCATTACATAGGCTTGGGTGTTTCTGGAATTAATGTGTGCAACACAGAATTGATATAAAGGATTTGGGTGTACAATCTGAATAGCAAGAAACACAGAAGACCTTCAGATGCACACATCTCAAAGGAACCAGGAAGGTAATTTTCCAATGTCATCCAGCAAATGTTTACCTTAGTGTCACACCAGGGTCTTAAAGTTGCATGACCTGAGATCTTCTGACTAGTGACACTGACTCCAAAAGTGCCAAAATCAGTCCCTTTCATCCTGTTCTCCAGATCATAGGAAAAACCTATGGTTTGACTCCCTGAGTTAGGAAAGAGATGTCAAATTTTCTGAAACTGACATTCATTTTATAAAGTTAAACCTACCCAAGATACTTGCGCAAACTCCAAATCACACAGAGGTACTCTTTTCCTCAGTTACAATCAACTGTTTAGGGCATGTTTAGTGAGCATTATTTTTCCTCACATCACAGACAAAAG
This sequence comes from Geospiza fortis, assembly GCF_000277835.1. Classification (NCBI taxonomy): domain Eukaryota; kingdom Metazoa; phylum Chordata; class Aves; order Passeriformes; family Thraupidae; genus Geospiza; species Geospiza fortis. Next base: position 2,103,101 of record NW_005054352.1, on the reverse strand, counting down.
AGATAGCAAGTGCATTTGGCAAGACCTGAACCCTTTCTACCATGCATTCACAAACATGAGACACCTTTGAAAGAAGTACTGCCTACTAGCAAGGGCAAACCAGAAAAAGGGATTTCTCAGGTACCAGACCAAAGAGAAGAAAAATATAATAGATTCTCTTTCAAAACTTGTCTGGAAACAAACAAAAATTTTTATATGAATAAATATCTACTGAACCCAAAGATAAAATGAAATTTTTAGGTATCCTCAATCGAAGTAAAAGAATAGATGGGGTAAAAATTGATTAAAATAAAAAGAAAGAAAATTATACTAAAATATCTTTCAAAAACCATATGAATCCCTGACAAAAAGAATTGAATTAGTTAAAATGAATAATCTGATAAATAATACAATGATGGTACCCCAAGGTTATCTGTCAGATTTCTGTTGAAAACGATCATTCTTCTCCCTATACCTCAGCAAATCTTTCTCAATGTTTTATGCAATTTCTCTCAGCTGATATATGACCTTCCCACATTTTTCTATGGCCCAGTATTTCCTCATATTCCCACCATAACTTTTTAGTGCAATGGTCTGGAGTTAGAACAGCGCTTTGGAAATATACAGGTTCCTTTTTAGAACTCTATTTTAGAAACAAAACTTCGATAAGGTCAAACAATGAGTTTTAAAAACAAAATTTCCATCAGGTCAAACCAAACCTCTCAGGTCAGCAACAGTGAGTCTCTGAATGGCAAATTCAACAGCCAGACCTGTAAAAATGATGCACTTGACAAGAAAACCCATATATTGTATTTTAAGTGTATATATTCTTAATAGTAACAACAACAATAACAACAACAAAATATGTACTATTAAGCTTTGTGACATTTATGAATCTGCAAGGCTGTTAATTCCTAGTTGCTTTTACACCATTTGCATGCTGGTTTTATCCGCATTGGAAAAACAGTCTGGAGTTATAAGGAGGTTGATTGGTCCAGCTCTGTCTGCCTGCACAAACCACCTCGTGATTTTTACAGATGTGACCACACCCTGCCAGAGAATCTAATAATTATTTTTCTTCTCCTTAGGGTGACCATTGTCTCCAGCAGGTTTTATACAGAATGAGTCATTAATTAAAACTGGATTCTTTGCTGGTGGCCTATCACAGGGCTGTGGTCTACTCCTGCTCGTTCTGCTCCCGCAAACAATATTTTGGGGGATTTCAGGCAATGTTATTTTTGTGATTTCACATTTTCTTCACTTTTCCTTCTGCTGCAAGTATTCCTCTAAGAGACAGAAAGGGAAAGGCTCGGTAAAGAAAAACACAGCCACCTCCAAAGTGCTAAAACTGCAATAAACCCATCATCTCTAACAACAGCGGCATGAAAAGATAAAACCCAGGCTGCCAAGAATGTAGTAACCACCCATTCACTTTTAAATGCTCTCCACACTTCAATGCACAGACCTAATTACTTTTCTGCATTCCCAAATCCACTTTGCAGGGCTGCAATCAGAAACCTGGTGTTAAAATATTTTAGACTCTAAGGATCAAGACTAATTATGGGCCTAAGCTGCACCTCTTGGTTTCCTTAGGAAGCAGCCTATCCCCTCCCCCACCCACTCCACCCCCTTCCCTTTTTTTGGGATGTTTAAAAGCATGCTCCACTAGAAGAAAGGCTGTCCAGTCTCAGCCGGGGGTGAAGTAAAGAGAGAATAAAACAAAAAGCTACTCAGTCCAATTCAGTAAGCTTCAATGAAGCTGGTATATTTAATGTGGGCCCAGGGTTTGCCTACAGAGTTGTGACGGAATGCAATATTCTCAACAAAAAAAGATGTGTTTAAAGTCAGGCAAGGCCCCATAAGGCTGTTGTTGGTGTTTAAGCAGTACACCGAGGTATTTAGCTCTGAGGGTTTCTAAACATTCCAGCTGAGAATAAAACCACAGCTTTACAGTAGCTTCTTTAAGGTTTGGGGGGCTGGGAATGTTCCCTCCCCCTTGCATTGAAAAGTCAATAAACAGTAGGAAAGATCATGTCATAACAAGGATGAAGCCACCTATTACAGGGTATAGTGACGGCTAATGGTGCTATCAGAAGGACTAATCCCATATAGTGAATGCTGTAATTATTAAAATAATATTATCGTTATTATAATGTCCAGGCATGGGGCATTTTTGATTTTGTGCAGCATGAATCTGCTGCTGACGATTCACCCTTCCTGTGGCTGGTGCTTGCTAAAATACAGAACTATTAGCAAATGACATCAGCATTGCAGGTAGCAGCCAGGATTTCAAGCACGTTTTCTGTTACATGTATTTTATATTTCCGGGCATTTACCAAGCTGCTTTAGGTCACTTTGTCTGGAGCTACCGTCCTAAAAACTTTTATTCGTGATAAACCATTATGTGCAAAAGTTGACACAAGTGTTTTTCCTCCATGAAATACTTTTATATCCACTTACTAAATAACAGTAATGACATCATCATCATCAACAACAGTAATAATCAACAGAAACTATGTATTTATTGCAATATGGGTGGTGAGCCCCTTTCAAGAACCTTAATGGGAAAAAACACCAAGGAAATATTTAGTTCTCTGGTGTCTCACTCTCTTACCTTTACACAATTCAGGACAGGCTCAGATTACTGCAAATCACATAGTTATGGGCACATAAATGTTTTAAACCCTGGTCCAATCTAGGATAATAGTCATCCTCATAAATAGTCATCCTCAGCTACTGATACAAGGGAAAG
>NW_005054352.1:2012871-2100349 GCF_000277835.1 Geospiza fortis | reverse complement strand
GCAATAGCTCATGTGAAGGTTTAAGAAAAATAATAAGAGAATTACCAGAGACTATGCACATTGGTTTACAACTGTCAATTAACCTTCCATGTTAGATAGGTAATTTAGTCCACTCAGTAGCATCAAATATAAGAGAAAAGTGACCAAAACATTAATTATTGTCATGGAACTCAAAGACTTAAACCCACAATTCCTAAGAAATAAAAACAGAGTTCTTTTCATAGGTTGTGCTTCATCTAAAGACTGCAATAAGAGCTAGGCCCTGGCTGTGACCCTTTACACTTCAAGGTGAAAAAGTAGGTTAAAGAAAGTAATGGCAATAATCACAGGGCTTTTCTACATAAAACGGCCTCTGAGTGGAGGTCAAAGATCAAACACTTGGGGCACTACCTGCGTCACACAAAGATCTCTTCCACAATAGAAATGAAGTACAAGACTGGCAGAAAACAGCAAGAAGACTAATCAATTCTAAAATTATTAGGGAAAAAAAGAGACAAAAAAAGCAACAAAAAAGCGGATTTAAGAAGTCTGGATGAGATTAAAAAAAAAAAAGTGTGACCATTCTCTTCTCAATTTTTTTGAAAAATAAGTCTGAGGATTTCCTGCCCTTCACAGAGAGCTTCTTCCATAAGTGAATGTTAAATATTGCCATTTCATCTTCATCCCCACCTCCTGGCTACATTCTTTTGCACTATCTGAAATGGTCCTTACATTCCTTTTTGTACCAGTTTGGGCACTTTTACAGAGAACCGAAGATGCTATTCTCTCAGTATTATATTCTTATTTTTCATTATTGTTAAGCTTTTGGATGATTTTTACACCATAGTGAGTAAAATCCCCACTCTGAACTTGTGTGAGTCATAGGAAAATATTTGACATTAAGAATCATCAAATGAAACACACTTCTGCCCTCCTTCACTTTGACTGTTTAAAAGTTCAAAGGTAGATCCCCACAATTGCATTCAGGAGCACTCTGGACTTGCTGCATAACCTGGGGGTATTTTTCAAGGATTTTACAATAAAGATATTCCTTAATTTTCACTTCAGAATATTAAGGGGTGAATCCAGTTGCCCAGTTGAAAGGATTCCCTATTTTGCAACAGATTTAAGGCTACATTTTACATGCCAACACCACCCTGTTGACTTTACCAGTCAGGTAAAGACTTTCTGCCTTTCTTAAGACTGGGTATAGGTAAAGATTTTGTTGGAATCAGAACACACTGCTCAGCAGTGAGCAGGATTCAGTGCCAGCAAAGCAGAGGAAACTGCTTTATGAATGCACTGCACACATGCACAATGAGGTTACTTGCCTGGCTCATTTTTTTGCCCTTAGTCTTTGAGTTACAGTTGTCTAGGTGTGTATTCATTCCCCCCTGACAAATCTTGAGATAGAATGGTGGTGCTTATCTGCTCTACAAGCTGCGTGGTGGACCTCTACTTCATCCTTAAGTTTTGCTATGAGATACAAATCTGATGTATAAAGAAATTCAAACAGCATGCTCAAGTACACAGAACTGGCCACCAGCATGACACTGTGTGCTTTTGCTGAAAAGGTTACCACAAATATCGTATTTAAGACATAACAGTGATAAATAGAAACAATATGTAGAATTAATTGACCTGACTTCTCAACAGATAGCAGAAGGTAAAATGTAAAAAGTAAAATGTAATCAATATGATAATATTTTTTAAATAATTCTTCATTCTTAATTTATTTAATAATTAATTGCCAATCATTAATTATTAGTATTTCTGGCACCAGAGTGTGGTGCTATTTTATGGGAAACTTTAAAAGACAGATATGCTTCCTATTCTCTAAAATAAAACAAAAGAATAGGTGTGTATTGTACACCTTTTTTTTTTCTTCAGTAGTAGTAGTGACAAAGGACTTTTCTCATTCTTTGCTGCAGCTGTGGAGCAGTCAAGAACTCCTTAGATATATGAACATTTTATACCATATAATCTAATAATTCATTATAGCATCAGGTCACAGAAGGCTGATTCATCTATCTCAAACATTCAGCTCTCTATAAAATACATACTAACTCTTATGCCCATACTGTACAGAGCATTACAGATTTTACATTCTGTAAAATCTGAAGGAAAATATGGCTTTATTTTTCTTAATGTATCAGCAACGTTGCAGGGGTGGAAGGCAGAAACATAGGTGCATTGTTCTTCCAATATTTATTATGTTGAGTGCTGAACTACCTCTCCAAATTTTTAAGACAGACCAAGAGGATCTGAGACATGAAAATGTATTATTTTTTTTGTATTTTTTGCAATATTGCTGTCTAAATTTTTGTCATATACAGGTCTTAAATCATCCTCTAATGTATGTCACCACAGATATAGCCCTTATTTTTAATTGCCTTTTATATATTTACAGCAAATATTTGCTTTCATGATCAGATACCAGATATTTCCTTGTGATGTAATTTCAGTTAGCAATTATTGTCTGATTGACTCCTCAGAAAAAAAATAGCTTCAGTAGTGACTGCGCTAGGAAGTATAATGACGACTATATTGGCCCATAATTTAAGATCTTGGTCAACTAGCAGAAGGTCACTGAGGCTCATACTATTGATGTGCTCTGACTGAGCATGAAGTCAAAATTATAGTTGCACAATGACATTGGTGTTTTGAGTTGCAATGTTTGCAATTAGCCACAATGTGACCTCCCTGTTTCGTCTCTTAAAAGACGAGTTATGTTATTGATTATTATTCCTGGCATTGTTGTAGTTTATTAGTTTTGTCAGGTTTATTTTATATTTAGTTATTTGTCACATGAGGATTATGTGGCAAGTCATGGAGTATGTGCCACACATTTTTTATTGCAGCAGATGTTCCTGAAATAGATGTAAGCATCTCTGCAAAAAAGCAGCCCCTCTGTGCCAGATTCCAGCTTGTGCTAATGTGAGAATCCAGTAGGCTGAGAGAAAGAGTATAAAGAACCTTTATCCCTTGCTGCTGCAATGGCAGTTTCTGAGTTTTGAAAATGCACTACAGATTGCAGTGAGTTGCAAAGAGATCAGGGGTGGCCAAGGCCAAATCTTGGGTTTGCCCCTCTCTCTGCCTAGTTATACTCCAGAGCAGAACTGGTGTCACTTAGTTGTGCAGTGCAAACTCTGCCTGAATGTAACTCAACGTTTTGTTAAAATTAAAAATTATGTATTATAAAGTACTTTTATCCAGTATGCATAATCGTCAACAGGTGGCTGCATTTTCCCCCCAAACTGGCTCTCTTGGGATGTATTGAAAGTACCCGACTCTGTGAACTCACATCTTCTCCTGCCATATTTCATTCTGTTTTTCTCCTGCAGCCTGCAAGGTCATGAAAGTCAAAACTATTTTTTATTTTCCCTCTGTATTGAAGATGCCACCAAATCATCTGTAATCAGAACATACCATTTTTTTTTCTCTAAATTTAAATGAGAGATTTAGGAGTTTGTTCCTAAGAAATATCCTTGGGAAACTTCAGTGACAACTTTTCCCAAAATTAATAATTTACTTTAAACAATTTTAGTATTTGAACTCAACAGAGATCAGTTTTTCTACCATACCAGTCCCTGCCTCTCCAGCTTCACCAACGATTTTTTCATGTCACAATATCAGATATGTTATTGAAGCCTCGCTAGACATTTGTCTCATTTCTTTAGTCCAAGAGAGTCAGTTGTCTTTTCAAAAGATCTGGCTGGCATGAACTCCTTTTGGTTACTCAGACTGTCCACTTTTTCATTCACACTTTTTCACACTTTTTTTTCACCAGTTTGCTGGGAGGAACTGGGTAGGACTAGTACAATTCATAAGGCTAGTAGTTTAGTAGGCTTTGCTATGACCATTTCTGACTGGGGAGGTAAAAAACTAGTTTTAAATTCAAGGGAAGTTTTAGAGATGAAATCAAGCTCATGACCCTGAGCATATAATTCATTTGTCCCCCATGTCCTGTAAGTGAGAGCAGAAGCACAAATTTTTCTAATTTTACATTCAGCTGTGCTCGCCCGGTTTTCAAGTTCAGCTACTTTAGTGTGTACTAGCTTTCTGGCAAGTTTTCAGCATCTTCTGGGAAATGCTGTCTTTTCCTGCAATGATTTGAAAGTACAGTCCAATAGGATATGTTGCTATTTTTAGGATATTTTTAGCTACAGAAAGCTTGAGGTTTTTGGACCAACAATGTAATTTTCTGGGCTTGTCTGGAAATACTGAGCGTCCCAAATCAAACCACTGCTCTCACAACTCAAGGTGTGTTTTAGAAAAGCCAGGAGATGAAAAACAGGCTTAAACAGGCTTAAACTCTCACATACCATCCACGTTTAAGCTTTTTTAATAATCAGAGCTGATGTTGGACAAGTTTTTTTCATGGATGTCCAGTCAGGCATGACAGGCTGAAAAGGGAATGCAAGTGAATGTAAAATATAAAGTAAGAAGAGTAAACAGAGCAGGATGTATACTGGGTAATTGTGGGATAAGGTGTTTCACCAAGAGTTGGGCAATGGATCAGATGTTTTTGTAACCAATTACTTCTGTAGAGCATTTGTGAGTTTCGACAATTTTAAATAGGCAACTGGAGAAGCAGCGGAAGCCCATGTATATCCACAGTAGACTCCCTGACAGTCAAAAACATTCTTCAAAAAGAGAGCATTCCTACCAGAGACCTCACAAGTTGCACCTGCAGTATTACTAATCTCAGCAACAAGGGATGATATCTTTAGGGCAGAAGTTCTGCCAGTGAGACTCACAAGATAAAGAGGTAATAGGCCATGTGTTGTGTGACAAACAAACTCAGGTTGGAATGCAGCAATGACACAACCCTCTTTGGTAGCATGAGAGGTAGAGAAATTACATTCCTCCTCTTGTCACTTAAACTTTTGCATTACTTGTGTTTGCTAGGATATACACAAGCCTATGCCAATTAAGAAAAATAGGTGTTTTCTAAACTGAATTGTAGCATTTTCTTATGAGTTTATTAAAGATTTACTGCTACTTCTTCAGTTATTGCTTAGGAGTACAGTGCATTTCATTTTTGACTGCTAAATTATTCACATTCATGTGCACTTCCCACATCTACCCCTGGCTTATGATATTTCTCTTTGGATCAACAAGTTCCAGGCAGATGCTCCAGGTACAGATGCATATAATTTTGCACAGGTTTGTTATTGCCATGCACAAAGAGCTACCCTTGCAAATACCTTTCTTCTGCAATCTCTGTGAGTGAAAACTTTCAAACTACATTCAGAAAAAATAATGAAATTCACCTTTTTAATCTCATTCAGATACTTGTATATTGGGATTGAATATCAATTGCAGTTGCTCAGCAGCTCTGAAGAACCAGGTAAATTATGGAGCATTGAATTACTGGAATTATAAAAGCTCCAAAGAGATGCCTGTAGACAGCTTGTGGAGCCAGCTACAAAACAACTGTTATAATGAAACCTTAAATATAAGGGGATATTGTGTTTATTGTGTTAAATAAAACAAAGGCAGTAGATTGGAAGAAACTTCCTCTGGTATGCAATGCTCCATGAAAGTTACTCCATCTGCACCCCGGTGTTATTGCTTTTGAGAGCTGAGGATGACTTTCTGCAAGATGCTGTCACTTGTAACTCTGTGCCACTTCTATTGTTTACAGAAACCATGTTGTCAAGTGATCCAGTGTGTTCCAGCAAGTCACTACAAGAAAAAGTCAAACTCTTCCCAAGCTCATGCATGCTACCATTCTAACTCCCTTTGGAATACCATGGAGCCAGATCTTTCCAAATTTGGTTAGGAAGCAACAATATTTCCCAAAGCAGCTCTGCTTGTCTAGAGAGAAAAAAAGTTCACCACCACATGCCACACTGTTTTCTAATTTCAAGACATATGGACTCCTCTATTTTGCTGCTTAACCATGTCAGGCTGCAGCACCAAGCAAACTCGTGAAAATACAGGAATCCCATGCTGTCATTAGGATGTTCAAAGTCAGCCCTGAGTTAAACTGTTTTCATATGCCTTCCATGAGCTCAGAAAACTCTAGTCCTAAAAGAACCTGCCAAAACCTAACCTGTCCTCTGCTTAATATGAGAGTGCTCGAGGGTAAATTGCTGTGACAAATAATTCTGAGTCATCTTTGCTGATCTGGTGTATACTTCAAAGGATTTCCCGCCCATAGTGGGCTGAAGATGCCCCTTGTCTCCACTGGCATGGGCTGAAAGCAGCAGCAGCACATCAGAGTGACTCTTTTACCAATCAGTGACTTATGGGTAATGTGCTGAGCTCCTGGGAAGGTGCTGAAGGACCTAGGCACTCACTCAGGCTAGCCTGGAAAGGGTGGAGGAGTTCAGCACTCTGCAACTAATTTTTTTTCCTTAATTTTTGTTGTTGTTTTCCTGATTAATTATTCATGCCTGAAAGTAGACAGGACAAAGATTGCATTCATCTTTTATCTGATGGTTTGTAAAGGAAATGGTGATACAAGAGGGATTCCCTTGTGTTGGGACAATGCATTCCAACATAGGCTGGCAGCTATGTGCATAGAGACCTCGTCAGCCTTTCCATTTTCACACAATTTTGTGGCTGATTTTCAAGAAGGATCAGTGTCACAAGTCTCATGTTTGGGATTTTAAAATAAATTTTCTTACCTGCACACGGGGGCCATTTGCAGAACAAGCACCCATCTCCTATATTTCATGTGCAACTTTGAGGGCTTCCAGCAAGGTAATTCTCATGCTGGGAGAATAAAAAGCTCATGAGCTATCTAGCACAAGATGCTACAGCTGATTCATTCTGCTAACAAATTGACCTCTGCCTGTTGAAAACTGCCTGACTTGACTTATTATACCTTTCCCATCAGCAGAAAGACTCATATTATCACTGGGACAAAGGTGAATTGCCTGGAGACAAAGTTGGAATGAATTTTTTGCAGTCCCATCGCACCAGGCATTCAAACCACTTTGTCCTGTGTCAAATCAGGTAAAGCAGAGTAAAGTGTTTTGTTTCTCCTACCTTTTATTCACAATCAACACAATTGTCCAGATGAAGAAGAGGTATGGAACACCACTGAGGTGGTCTGGAGATGATGCTCCCCATGTCTATTAGCCTCTATGGAGCCAAATGTGCATAGCATGATGTATTACATACTAAAGCATGCAGATATTCAAATTCACATACAGCAATAGGTTATGTGGGAAGAGCAAGAGAGGGAAGTAAAGAAATTTATGTTCATATGTGGCTTCTGGTCCAGAACAACATCAAGATGCTTCCAGTCATTGTCAGTTTTAATTTGAAGAGTTACTTTGTATTTATGGTTTTCTTAATCCTTAAAGCAAAAGAGGGTAATATTAATTTAAAGCAAAGAAACAATTAAAATCCCCAATTACAGTTAAAATCTAAAGAGCTAGATCTACAGAGCTACAGAGCAACTGCTCTAACTTTATTTATTGCACACATAAATAATCATACTTCAATTAACACGTTAGTATCTATGATCTCTCCCCAGATTAAGATTGCCTCAAGACTGCTTGTTTTGGCTACTGTAAATATGACATGAATTCCTCCCAGGAAAATGTATTTTACATGCTGTTTTTGAAGTAAAAGATTTTCTTCTAATATACCTACACAACTGTCACAGGGAATTGCACTGCAGATTTAGTGATGTTAAGTGTCAATTGTAATTTGGTGACAGCCATTTTATTGGCTATGCATATTGCTCTGTGAGGACCTACTTCTCAGTATGGAAGCCACCGTATCATTAAAACCCACTGATCCTTCACTGATGACATAATTTGACTGGCAGAGAGAGGAACAGTGAGGGTCTTGTTTCCACCTGTGTAGAATCTGCTGTGTGTCAGAGATGAATTTGCTCTCAAATTAGAAACAGCACAGCAGACTGGTGCCTGTGATTTTGCTTGATTTCTTTTAAGGGGTTTTACAGGAATGAAACAGCTGATACGAATCTGTTTAAATATGTCAACCATATATACTATACAACCTCTAAACTACTCAGATATTTTTAGCCACTGAGTTATCAGTGAAATACTTTCAGCTTAGCCCAGCCACATGCTTTTTCTCTCCCCCACCCCTCCTTTTGCGCTCTCATCCATCCATCCTTTGGTCTGCAAGTTTGCGTTTGCAATAAGCTCAGAGTACTAAATTTTTGTGTTAAAAAAGGGGAAAAATGTGTTAACATAAAGCCCACATTTCAACAGCTAAAAGAAGTCATACAAATGGTGTAAAAATTTAGAGTAAGGACAGAACCACAATCATATATTCTGAAAATTTTATAAACTGACAATTCAAGTTATGTGTTTTAGGCTAATATACATAGTGATAACTTCTAGCAAACTGCGATTCACACATAAAGAGTAGAAAATTTGAAGGTATTATATATGTAATATTTATTTTTCACATGTACATCTTTATATTTATATATATATATCTAATGTACTTATTCTGAGGAAACGGAAATAGATTCTGAGACTTCCTTAGCAAATTTAAATCAATATAGCTGACTTTCTATTGCTAGCATTTAATTTTTTTTTTCAGCATGGCACTGCAAGGAACAAAGCAAAGTATCTTAAAACAAAGTGTATCCCTGGTAATTTCACCTAATTTCACACTTACTTGGCATCCTTTCGTAGCCAATTTATTTCATTGAAAATGCTGCCAGTGTTCACTTATTAGAATTGTCCTTATGGTAAGTTGTGCTTTCCCCTTTAGATAAATTTTATTAATTTTTAATGTAGAAGAGAACTCTTTTCTCTTTATAAGACAAACAACATTCCTCCATATATACTTTTGTCCATCTCTTGTTTTCTCACAGTTCTTATTCTACCTTTTTTCTAGGAAAAATCTTCATTGAACTGTAAACAGCATACATTATTCAGTCAATTTCTGTCCAGTGGCATCAATAATACTCTAACAGACATGCTAGTTATGACAAATGCTTTGTGTAAGAGAAATGTATCATTGAAGGTTTAATCAGCAGCTCTAAACATTTCAGATCTGCTCAATTTTGTTCTTGGAAAGAAGCACTCTTTGTTGGTCTATCTTCCAAAGCTTTGGGGAAGTTTCATTTTCCCCATGACAACAGGGAGGCCATTTTTACCCACTCCAAAAAGGGGAAGGTGTTATTAAAAGAGCAGTTTCCTTAAGAAAAATTTCTTGCTCTTGAAAGCTTATCTTATAGGAAAACTTGAATGTTTTAATTGCTTGCTATATGATAAACTGCTGAGGCTTGTACACTGTGCCTTTTGAAAGCATAAACACTATGTATGAAAACATAACTTTTTATAGGAAAAAAAGTTTTTTAAAGAATTTGAAAAAAAATGCAAAAGAAACTTCCCACCCTGAACTATTCCTCTCCCATTTTGCTGTGCTTTTAAAGTAAGTCTGTTAGATTCTTGGCAACAATTGTCCTTCGTCTGATTTAGAATCATGGTTTTGTACAGCTTGTAAGAGTTGAATAACTGCTTTATTCAGAACCAGACTCTGGCTTTAAATATTAAATTGCTTCTGAGGAATTTTTAGCTTTGTTTTTAGCTATTCTGGAAATTACTTTTGAAAGAGGATCTGCTTTGCTATTAGGATTGTCTTTTCATATCACTGATGTAGAAGCCTAGAGTCTTATGAAATAGAAGATTGTACCCACCATGTCCTCAAAAGTAGTATTTATACTCTAATACGATGTCTTGCATCAGGGATTTTATTTCAGCATAATCTAAAATGTTGTCTGAGGTTCTGGAATAAGGCACAGCTTCCTGGGTGGCTATCTGTTGCATAACGAAGAAAAATATGCTTGAGTCAAATTTATATAAAGCAGCTACCTGAAAAAATGATGGCATAACAGAAGGGTAGGAAGAGAATTAGAGATGAATGAGGGCACAGTGCAGAGCTTATGCTGGGTTGTGTGAACACAACACAAGCTATTCATAGTTTTAAACTAAAGAGCAGAACATTTAAAACATGTGGGCATCCACCAAATAAAAACAATCAGAGAGGTAACTGTAAAAAGATGTAAAACAGCTATCATGTCCTTTTAAAAGAAAGTTTTATTACTTTTATGTTCTGGCTGAAATAAAGATGTCTGAATAGAAAAGCCCCATATGCAGAATGCATATGCCAGTTTTTGTTATTTTTGGTCATTCTACCCAGCACCAAATGAAAAGGGGCATAAGTATTGACATCCTAAATCATAGCTGCTATCTTCTGAGTCTCATAGATGATTTAGCATAAGAAGAAGATGTGCTACTAAACACAATGAATAAGTCTGTAACATATTAGTGCTTCTTTTTGCTTCCTGAGTGTGGTAAATTGTATAAATGTTGAGCTTGAGACAGCGTATTCATTCAACAAACATCTCTGGATTATAAATATTTGGATTTTTAGGAGTCTTGTTTGCATGTACCCAGTCAGTTCTTCGTGAGCCTTGCAAGATGCTTAGTCTCAGAGTTATCATGCATTGAAACTTCAAAGTATCATCACAGAGCAAGAATTTCTCTTTATTAGTTCACCTTACTTCCCCCCCAACAGGGAGGAAATGAAAAAATAACAAGTCTACCAGGAAACAGAAAGATTCTCTGACACATCTTGGCTCTCAATGAATACTGCAGCTGGGTTAGAGCACACTCCTCTAATTTAGAGGACTGTAACGAAAAAGTGACATATCCTCTTGATTGCTTAGTTGGTCATGCCAACAGCCTGTGACTTTCCCCATGAGCAGTTTTGGAGAACAGGTCATTATCCTTTCCTAGTCCTGCAAAAATCACTACTGGAGCAAAGTGCTGCATGAGGGTTTAAATGTGGATACAGCTGAATGAAGAGCCAAAAGCCTGGATCACGCAGTCTCCACTTTGTGAAACATGCTTTGCAGAACGAGATATTTAAATCCCTCAAGTGTGAGCAAAAATGTACATCTCTAGCCAAGCATTGCTCATTCACTTAAATACAATTTCCCCTCAGCTAAATATCCAGCAAAGGGAGGGAAATACTAAGATTTCAAAATGCCAAGGTTTGTAACCAGAACAATTTTGAATATTTTTTGTGATTGGATCTGATTGGAAGGAAGGTAGCATTTACTCAGAGTGCTGTTACTCAGTCTTGAGCATAAAGGATTAAGAGAAGGACTTTTTTTATTCTTTATATTTGGCATGGATATAAGAATTACCTAGAAGATTATTGAAGTTGTTAATTGCTCCACTATATGAAACTAAAAAGGACCAAATTCCAAGTGTAAAAAAAGACAATGATTTTGGATACAGCCTTTTAATAATATTTAATATCCTTCAGTTAATGGTAATGTCAGAGATAGTGCTCTAAGCTCAAAAATAACAGATGTAAAGAGGCCAAAAATTATGTGAAAGTGGTCAATCCCGATTTAGTTGATATATTATGTGTTTTACTCATGTGTATGGATCGGTAAATGTGAGGTGCTTGAAGTGAAGATGACATTGTACAAATTAAAGTGAAAGCTTAGTAAGGCTTTGATTTTTCTGAATTTTTTTTTAATGTTTGCTCTTTTGGAATGCGTTGAAAATCTCTTCCAAGTAGATGAGTTCATGAAAGTCTAACAACTGTCAACATTAGGAAAGGCCAGGACATAGAAAGACATATAGTGTAGATTCTATGACATCAAACTGTCTGCAGGGTTAAAGCAAGTTCAAGCAGGGTCGCACCTTTCTCCTGAAAAGGTTTAAAAAAATCAACCCCACACTATGCTACCAAAAACTGTCACAAAATCCACATCAATACATTATGTGCAATGAAAGCATCAATTCACAGTCTGAGATTCTTTGTAGCGATCTCTTGAAACCTGAAACTGAACCCACAAAACCAGCTACCGAGTTGACATGACAGCTTGAGAAGAGCCAGAAGACCACAATCACATATTAGTTCTACTTTTCACAAATTTGTTCAAGATATAGAATTTCTCCTGATTGTTGAATCATGACATAAGGTAAGGAAATAGTTTGGGGTGGGTTTTTCTTTTCTTTTTGTTTTGTTTTGAAATTTTATTTTATTTTTTATTTTTAGATTTTTGTTTTACTTTTTTTTCTAGAGTCTTGTCTATGAAGTAAGAAACACAGGACTTGCTCAGAGAAGTGCAATCTGTCAAAAACCATGATTGAACATTTTTCTACAATAGCCCATTTTATGGGGTGGCTGAAATATTATTTTTTTTCTAGGCAGCCTTCACTTTTACTTTCTGTGTTATAAGTGAAAAGTATATAGCTCATTACCATCACTAGAAGGGTTCTTTTGTGTAGTAACACCAATTTTGTTCAAGCTTCAGCTTACATTGGTAAGTAAACACGCAATTCTGTTGATATGAGGCACAATTTATGCCAGTCTCTTCACACTGGCAAGCAAGACATTTCTCTTCTTGCATATTCCCCAATTGCCTCATTTTTCAGTGTTTTTTAAATTACAGTGCATCTCATCCCAGTAGATCCTAAAGCACCTGCCAGATTAACACACCTTGATATACAAATGACTGCATTTCTCATAAAAGTAGCATGAGGTTTTAGCTCACTCTCATAACAGGCTTGACAAGGCAACTTTGTTCTTTAGCTAATGTCTTTAATTGGGCATGCACTTGTTGTTAGGGTAGGATTAATTGTGAACATATGAGCATTTATTTTTCTACTGTTTTTTTTTTTTTTTTCTCAAGCAGAGAGAATCCCAAGTCTTTTCTATGTGAAAATGCACACAAAAACTTGGCACTTACCTTGAATTTATAAAGGACTAAGAACAATTAAAGGGGGATTACACCAGTGTCTCTTTGTGACAGTCAAATTTGTGCAGGTTGTGTACTCCAGAAGACAGTAGGTTTGTATGATAACTGGACAAATAACAATCTTCATTCAACTCCAAGTACTTGTAAAAATAAGGTGGGAAAAAAAAAGATGTTAATGATTAAGTTTTATGAAAAGGAAGAACAACATCTTGAAGGTTGATCTTTTTTTAAAGGTATGCCTGAAATTAGCCTTTTCATTACTGAGGAGAGTTGTTTCTTAAAGCTTTAATACTCATTTAAGTACCACAGGGTAGGTCTGTAGGACAGAAGTTCTACACCAAAAAGGGGAGACCAGTGTGAAACCTCAGTGTCTGAGCTGTGATCAGCAAATGAGATATTAAAGTACTCCATCCAGCTGTATTTTGTATATGTATATATATGTATATGGTAATAGTCAAAGTGTTTGGTGTGAAGAATTGACCAAAGATAGGAAGGATGTCAGAGTTTTTGGAAAGACTGGTGAACAGGAAACTTCATAATCATTAACCAATAGTGTGCAAAGAGATAAGAAAAGAGCTGCGAGGCAAGGAGGAAAGCTGTATTGCCTTTTGAAGATTGACAGTGATAATTTAAGCGTGTTCCCTTTGCAAATCAGTTGGAGATTCCCAATCTACATATTAGTAGTCTTTTGCTGGAAGATGGCACTCCCTATAGTACAGATATGGGTGAATGCTCCAGATTTGCTTCAGCATGGGGTCAGTGGTATCAGCTTAAACTCCTCAAAGAGGTAAGTTAACTTAGGGGCTGTTTGGTGAATCAGGATTAGCTCATCCACCCTAAATATCTAGCTGACATAGGTGGAACAGTTTCACGTTCCCAGACAACAATAACAACTTAAGTGGATTGAGCCCTGTAGACACACAACCATCTGTCTACATCTTGTCTGTCATTGTGTGTAAACCCTGAAAAGTTTCAATCCATGGTATCATGTAGAAATAATCTTAACTGCAATGTAAGTGTTAAGCAAAGAACATTTTAACTATGCTTAGATAATATTCCAGTATCTACTCATAATCAAGTAAAAACACTTATAAATAATGTTCCAAAGCACTCATACATATTTTGTAAAATTGTTCATATTAACTTGTTCATTAACATTCTCTAGAGCAGAAGACGTGATGCTAGCCAGGGATATGGATGGTAAAAGGGCAGAAGTCCTAGGATAGAAAAACCTTCAAGGAAAAGCTGTAGCTCTTTCAGTATACCTGTTACTTGGCTTTGATTTTCAGAGAAAAAGTGGCATGGATTAGTGGGACAAGCTTCAGAAGCCCTTAGCAGTAGCCTAGAAATCCTACTAAATTCTTCAGAAACAAATCTAATTTATTGCAAGAATGAGATTATTGAACATACCAATGAACCAAGCCTGATAAGACTCTTCAGTGCATCTGTTGGCTAATTTTAGATTATACTCCAGAGCCAAAGTACAGGCTGATGTAAAGTTTCGAAACCGCAAAAGGAATGATTTCTATCAGAATGCCATAGCCATACATAACTTGATCTTAAAACCAGTGGAAAAAGTTCTGGTTTTTTTTTTTTTTTTTTTTTTTTTTTTTTTTTTTTTTTTTTTTTTTTTTTTTTTTTTTTTTTTTTTTTTTTTTTTTTAATGTTAATTCCCGGTGTATCCCATGTGTATTGTGTCCTAAAAGTGAACATTCAACAATTCAATGATAAAATTAAAATTTCCCTTTAAAATCCCTTGACCAAAATAAAGACTATTTCAGCAGTCTGAGAGTACATTTAATAAAGGAATTAAAATTTCTTGTGACTAACAGAACAAATACTTAAGCTTTCAGAAGCAGGTTGGAATTTTTAAAATTTAGAAAAAAGAAAGGATTTATATGAACTTATTTGTCTAAAAGTATTTTTGGATATACTCCCTGGATTTTAATAGTCATTCAGTTTACATCAAGTGTAATAAGCTTTTTTCTGATTAAACTTGGAAGTTTTCTCTTGAAAAATGATATGTCTTATAGGTAGCAGGAATTAAGCAATTTTAGCTAAAACATTCTTCCCATGGATTCATTGAAGATACAAGGACAAATAATAACCTTGGTAGGTCTATTACAGCACTTATTTAAAAAAAAGAAAAAAGAAGAATAACAGAAGGAAAGAATTTCATATATGAATTATCTCTATGTCTTCGTATGAGGAAGAAAATTTATAAACATATGTGGATAAAGGTTTAGGAGTAGGATGCTGTTGATATGTTTGAAAGCATTTTAAAAACAAATATGAAATTAAATAGCAGTTTGTGCAATTTCTAGAACCTTCTTTCTCATTTTTAGTAATAAAGAGATATATATTTTATATACATATTTGAGAAAAAAATTCATGTTGTTTTGCAAATTTGATAATGATTCATAATTTGATAATGAAATTAGCAATCAATAACACTGATTCTAAACAAATAATGAATATAAAAGACTTATTCTCATATGTACAGTAAGAAATAATTGACTATATCAAATATAATACATAAAGGTTTTGCCTGTTGGTAGAAATGACATAAATGCAAATCCTTGTAAACAAACAAGAAACCTATTGGAACAGATGGAACTATTTCCAAGAAGAATTGCAAAAAGGATTTGATCCAGGTACATAATTTAAAAGTTATCTGAGTCCTGCCCATGAGGTGCGAAAGATAAGTGGGTATACCTAAATATAGGAATTCAGTCTACACTTCACACCTCTTCCATGCAATATTGTAATTTTTATTTACTATTTAGGTTTTTGGGAGGGTTGGCAGGGAGAGAAAGAATTTAAGAAATGCTTTCACTTGAGCTAGGGAACCTGACCATCCCGTCAGTTGAAAGGAAGTGGTAAGGTTCCCATGGTCCATTACTCCCATCCCCCCTGGGATTTCTCAGTTGCTAAAAGTCTATGGACTACCGTTTTGGATTTGTTTTCTTCATCCCAGGCTTCCAGCTGATCCTACTTTTAGAACTGATGTATAGTATTTAGAGTCTGGCACGGAGCCACTGTTATCATAAATTCTCTCTGCTAGCTTGAGCAGAGAGCAGTTCCAGGCTTGGGGCTACCTTCATACTAGTGCAATTTCTTAAATACTCACAAGGTGGAAAAAAGGAAAATAAATGAATTATTGGAAATAAATTTGGAAATCAAAGACTGAGAAATTTTATTAAAATGATAACAAAGTTCTTGTCATCAATTAAAGCTCTTTCATCTTTATGTACATGCTAAAGAGAGAAATTATGTTGTTTGTAGTCCTTTCTGAAATTCATGGAGGATATTGTGATGAGTATGCTGAGCCTTCAGCCCTGAGGGTTGCTCTGTGTGGGAGGACACACCTGTCTAAATAGGAGTCATCCACTCCCACCTGTGGGATCTCAACATCTGATTTCAGCACGTGCTTAAAATGCAGTCACCTGACAAAACAGTACTAATTATTACACCCTTGGGCTAACATTTTTCAGAGTGACTGGCTAAAGTACGCTCCAGCTCATAATTTTTATCTCTGACAGTGGAAGACATAACCTAGTTTCCTCTAATGCAAAAGCCTCTAATCTAGAGGGCAAGACCCTTTTCCATATAACATTGAAAGGAAAAAATGCAATTTGAGCACAGGGAAATTGCCCACATAGTTTGATAGTTCTACTCTTCTCATTTTTTTTCTCCAGGATTAAATATCTTGTTTTATTTTATGCTAAATTATGACCTGGCTCAGACTTGTACATATTCTTCATCATATACTGTGAATTTTGTACTGTAAAAACAAAGGGACCTAGAACTAGTGGTCTAGTTTCTTATCCACATTTTAGCCATTAAAATGTGCAGATCTCCTCATGGGGCTAAGGATATTTTTTTTTTAATAGATAGTCCTTGCTTCAGCAAGTGGCACTTGCAAACAATAAGCTTCATTCACCTCTGGGTTAATCCAGTTGTGTATCAGCACAACATGATTGATTTAATATTGGTGTAATGCAGTAGAGAATCAGGTTCCAAGGTTTGAAAACAGAGCAGAACATTAAAATCTACATTTGTATCCTGAAACACTGGAGACCAGACTTTCAGATGGGCTTCATCCCAATGTTGTTTCCTCATAGCACATTTTTCAGCACAAAAATAAAATAATTATAAAAAAATCATCCACAATTTTGTGCTCATGAACACCACAGGGAACAAAAATTAGAAAGTCTCTTGGATAGCGAACTCCCTGAATTATACATGTACCTACCTGAATTATACATGCAATTGAGTAGTTAGATGCTTAACTACTAATATTTGCAATAGAGGGAACCTGTCAAAATCTGGGCCTCAATGTGCAAATTCAACTGCTAACAGGCTCTCAGTTGAGATGAGCAGATATACTGGTGTGCACAGAGGGGGCTGCCTCACTCCAATTAGCACCACCTAAATGGTTCAGCCTTCCCTCCCCCCTGACATCAGGGACACTACTGCATCTGTCTCCAGCTGAGCCTGACCAGAAGGAATCCTGGCAATATTATGAGAAATGTATTAATATTTTTCTCATTTTTTTTTGTTTAGTTCACATCGACCGTGGCTGAATAATAAGTTGCCCTCAATCTTATAAAGCCAAAAATGCTGAAGAGTTTCAAAGAAGTGACGCAGAAATGCTGGAAGAGTTGCTTTTTTTGCTGTGCTTTTATTAACAATTTTTTTTTTCTCCCAGCCTAAGAACCACCTTTTCCTTTCTAGCTTGACAGCTGCTGCTTAACACCTTTTTTTCCAGCTGGCAGGGCAGCAGGGTGAGCATGTTTGTGGTTAGCATGCAGTGCTTTTGCAAGCACCAGTTCCCTCCTGAAAATGCATGTCACCCTCACAACTTTTACATCTTCCATCACTTAGAGGACTACCTAGAAATACCAGAGGTAAAAGTATTGTCCAAATAAAGGTCAACCAAAGCCATCTTCTGTTAAAAAGCCCAATTTCTGCAATGATTATGTTAGCTCATATTCTTCTTTAAGCTGGACTCAATTTTTTTTATACTGATGCTCAAGAGAATTTTCAGTGAAATACAGTACTTTGTGCTGGTAAGTCAGTGTTGGATGAATGGTTCCTTTTGCATTTTTTAAGGACAGAGGATGAATGAATGTGAGCAGGGTAAACGTGGGCCTGAGGCCATAGTAACTAGGAAGCTTAAATCTATGAAAATTTCTTGGGTTCAGATTCTGGGAAGAGAAAATTTGGGGGTTTTTTGGTATATATTCTTTTCTGTGTTTGCACACCTGTTTGCAGGATCTCATCCTGCACTTGCATAGAAGATCACAGTATTTTTAACATCCATGCTTCAAGCTGAAATTGTGACAGGAACAATGGCTTTGGACATTGACTTAGGTTGCCTGGCTAGGGGTTCATAAGGCATGGTACATAGTACAGTAGCTACTGCATAAAATCATAAAAAGTATGATATTTGGTGGGTAGATACTTAAATGAGGTTGTCTTTGCAATCAGAAGAGGCAGCTGAGATGCTGAGTACTAAAGCCTGAGTTTAGCTGAGCAGTGCAAACCCAGTAACGTGGCACCTCCCCAGATACTGCACACTCTTGGGGGGTTCCCTTATATTTGTGTGGTTAGTTAGGCAAGGAGGGAGATACAAAGAAAACTATTTTCTACCATCAAGAATCACAGCATTAGCAATTAATATTTAAATTACCTTGTTTTCTACATTTTTTTCCTGCCCATGAGAACTTGAGCTCATAAAACATCAGAAGAATCCTAAGGGATTTCCAAGAAAACTTCTATTCTAAAACAAGCCCATCAATAATCACCATATCTTATACTACTGCAGTCAGACATATCAGTGATCCTTACTCCTGGCCATGGTGGACCCCTGCAAAGGTCACAGACTTTTTGATGTCGCCCTGAACCATCAGTCCTTAGGCATCCTGCTCAGACAACTGCCTGCCCAGGGGCAGGAGAAGCCCAGTTCCTCTCAGATGCTGTAGGAGACACATGATTAATAGCTTTTAGTCAGTCCTGGTGAGTGGCATTGTAGTCAATGAGAAAGGCTTAACACCTGTTCACCAAGACATCTGTTGTCTGGTACCTCGGTTTCATAATGGTCTATCCTTTGATATAGATTAACTGATGTCTCGTCCTTCAATGAGGCACTGAAAGATCCTTCATAAAACTGGTGTTTAAATTCAGACTGACAAATGACCTGTAACCACTACCTGGGGGAATAATCGTACAGCAGCTCTTATGCAGCTGAAGAATTGGCAAGGCAAGACCATCCTGTGGGCAGGTCATGCAAATAACCTCTGCTGAAACCAAAGCTCTGAGCAGCAAAGGGCTGAAATATGCCCAAATTCCTGGGAAGAGCCACCCCAGACCCCCAAAGATAATGCAAATTTTGTAATGCTGAACACAGTATGGAACACATCAAGGAATGCATGTAAAGAGCAAGAGATCCATAATCAGCAAATGGTGCTTGAAGGTATTTCTGATGTTGCTTGGAAAAGACAGTGAACAGCATTTGAACCTTCTTGAGGTGAATCCTACTCCTTTGCAAAGAATGCCTATAAGCATGAGCCTGCATTATTCTCACCTTCTGACTCCCACAGTTTTGGTACTGTCACACACTCCCATGGTGCCATAGACTCTTGTCATTCACCAGTCCCATGCGACCAGCATTGCTGGTCTTTCTGAAGACCTATTTGAAGCCCAGTGCTTGGCTGACATGATGTTGTCTTCCTCGTGGAGGAGGGCAGTTGAACAGACCAGACTCCAGTCTCATGTAAATAACTTTTTAGAACAGAATGGTCTTGGCACATATAGAGTATCTTATAAGAAAAAAGCTCATTTATCAGGACAATGAAACAACTAGTCCTTTTAATTTTGTTTGTTTTTGTGAGAATGGTGTAGACAAGAAAGGAAGAAGCCTTTATAATAATTTGGATTACATGTAGTTGGTTAGAGGAGCTGGGATGACAGCGTGTTTTTGAACCAAGCCTTAATGATATGTTGTTTAATGATTGCTGAGGGGAGAAGTAGAGAAAGGTGAATCAGCTGGTCAGTGGGAGATCTGCAGTTCACTTCACCAAATCTAGGATTTCATCACAAGTCAGCTGCTGACAGTAGTGTTGATGAACATAAAAACACTGCAGTGTTTAGTTGGGAAGGGAGTAAGTCTGTGCCTTGGAAGTAATTCACTATATCACCTAAACAACTTCATCATCTAAGTTTTTCATGTGTATGTAAGAGGCAGATCCAGATACTTGAAAAGGAAAAACAATCTTAATACATTTGAACACCTACTGGAGGATACAAAATCCCTGTATTTGCCTAAGGAATTCTTCATTTTAGCTGCACTGTTTCTAAATCATAGCTATGGTTTTGTAATTTTCAGCCTGCTACATAAAGAATTTTACTGTTACAGATTTTCATATTCAAGAGTAGAAAACTGCAAGGAACAAAGACAGGAAAGCAATAACAATTTATAGATAGAGTAGTCTACAATGGTCTTACTTCTGCAGTAGAGTTACTGATTTGATTGCTCTTCTTTTAACAACTTACCTACATTCCTTAAATAGAAATTACATGCATGAAGAAGATAACTCCATATATGTTTCAGTTAGGTATTTTCTGTCCATATGCTTATGAAGGAACTGGAAATGTTCAGGAAGGGAATTTGCACAATCATGTGCATTAAGTCTGACTTCCAAAAGTAAGCAGAAGTAAAAGAAAGAGAAGGCACATGCTGAGTTAACAAGAATGTGATACAAACTCTTACTACTTTTACTCACCTACATAATCCTTATTTAGGAGTGCAGTGTAAATAACATCACATTTGTTCACATGTATATAGACTGCATGAAGTATGTGAGAGTGATTTCCTAGAACAATCTTTTGCTCTGCAATTTTTTTGAACAACCCAAACATCCCCATTAAGCAAACTCAAACAGATTCAGAAAATGCAGGGTTCCACACTTTCCCCCAGGATCAGAGGACTGCTGAGCATTCTTGTTCAATTTAAACAAAGTAAATGGCATACCCTCCATTAGTATACCCTAATGGGCACCCCCACTGGGGACATTGTTCAGGCACTACCACAGACACGTCCCAAGTGCAGCTGAATATGTAAACAAGGACATAATCCGCCTAAAAGAATACTCACACTTTGGCAGAGCTTGCTGTGTTGTTAATGTATTGTGCCAAATCAATAACAAAGACATCAATTTAAAGTTTATTTGCAAGATTTTATTGATTAAGAAATTTTCCAGAAATCACTTCTGAAGGAAGGACCTTCCAGAAAGTCACCATTTAGGGGAAGAAGGTTTCCAGATGACATTTTTTTTTTGTATCTGTACCCTGTCCCTGAGAATAAATCACAGTCTGAGTTAATTTAAGACAAACACATTGCTGTAACACAATATAAGGGAGTCTTCTGGGTTTTTATTCTGAATTCTTGCCATTTCTTGCAGGACCAAGAAGCTTTAGGTTACAGTTCTTCAATTGGCTGGAGATAGTCAAGGTGCTGTACCTTGGCTTATTAGCAATGGATTCAAAACATTAGCAGTTATAAGTTCAATATAGTCATCCTGTTAGTGTACAGACTGATATTTCTGAGTTTGGTACTCCAAAGAAAGAAAGTATCTTGGCAATTTTTTCAGGTTTATTCATTGATAATCTGGATTTTTAAAGTTTTTCTAATGTTTTTGAGATAGTCATACAAATAGCAGAATAATGTGGCAAGAAAAGATGACATTTTGAAAATCAGATTTTCATGACCCTTCAGTCTGACAGAATAAGTTGTCTGAGGTAAAACTGTATCCAGAAGTACTAGCAAGATTTTTTATGAACATGACTAATCAAAAACAAATACTAAGCCTTTTTCTTTTTTTAATTAAAAAAGCAATCTTAGAAATTAAAGAGAAAAGTTTTCTAAATGTATTATGTAAGAAAGAAAGTGGGAATGTCACAGGGAAAATGATGCCTGGTTAATTTTATCATTGCATATCTTCATTATAATCAATATTTACAGCACTTACGCTGAAAACTAATATCTTTCAATAGCAAGTTAGTGTTAGAATTATTTTTTGTGTGTGCATTTAAAAAAATTTATTTCTTTTAAAGTTATACCATATGTTCAGTATATTTTGGTCGATCGAAAAAGAAATGTGTATATCTTTTAAGTGTGCTGTGTTCAGCTTCACTTAAAAATCATTGTTAGCCCACTTGTGGGTAAACCCTTGGCCATTTGCAATGCTGCTAAAATGAACTTTGCTACAAACATTTTTGGATACAGGATCTCTGGATATCCTGGATAAATTGTTACTATGCATGCACAGAACACATGTGTGTACAGTGTGCTCCTGCTGCATTGGCTTGCCCTGTGCCATGATGAACTTACTACATAGGTTTGGCTCAGATGAGCATGTTTGGCAGGTCCCATGGTCTGCATTGCTATACAAATGCATTCCAGCTGCAGCACTTCAATTTACCACCTTGATACCTGTTGAGCTCAAGCTGTTTTTCCAGGAAAGTGTAACTGGAAGCCCTTATTTGCCATATAAACCTAATCAGAACTAAGAATTGATTAAAAAAATGTATTTTGGTCTAGCCTGAGCCTGACTCCTTAGCTGGAATTTGTTTGCTGAGGTCCTTTTGCAGCTGAGGTCCTGCTAATGCTGCTGCATACTTACCATTCTGCTGTTTCTACAGTGCTGTGTCCTGTACAAGGTGTCACTTACCTTTAAAGCCTTTTACACCCCAAACACTGCAGTTACTGACTATGCTGTTACTTTCAAAGGAAAGTTTGAAATTCACGAGAGCCCACGCTTTCAGACCTGATGAGGTAGGGCTTTCAACCCTACAACCTGTGATCAGGCAAAGTAAAACTAGAGCAAAGCCCTTAATTTCTCTGATGTGGTACCTATTTCTTTGTGCTGAGGTGCATCCTGTAGCTGGGAATTGTGAGACTCTAGTATTGAGATTGACTTGATTTTTACAACTGTCAAACCTGCAGTTTGATTGGCTGCCAGCTGACCTTCTGGACAAAACCCAAAAGGGCAGGTAAAAGAAATCTCATTTGTCTAGGATGTCTTCTTAATTTTTGAGACCTATGGATGGAAAAATACTGTTATCACTGACTACAAAATATAGATGTTCTTACGTCACAGCCATTTTTATTCTGTGGTGGCTGTGAGAGATGTCCTTTAGGTGATTTTCATTTCAAGAAGAAGGTACTTGTTTAATATCAAATACAGACATCTCTGTCATTTCAGATGTTTATTATTTTTCACATCCCTGACAGTATTTGTTCTATTTCTTTGGTGTTCATAAAGCCACGTTCACAATATCACAATCTCCTAACACGATGCTATAATTACATATTAATTATTTCAATGCTGAAGAATACTTCCATTTTGGTCAAAAA
Organism: Geospiza fortis; assembly: GCF_000277835.1. NCBI lineage: Eukaryota > Metazoa > Chordata > Aves > Passeriformes > Thraupidae > Geospiza > Geospiza fortis. The sequence goes on along the minus strand of NW_005054352.1, from coordinate 2,077,220 downwards.
ATTGGAAAGAATGACTCAGCTGACTGTATCATTTTAGATAAATACCTCAAGAGAAATTGAACCATGAGTGAAGCACGGCACTGAACTTACTGCAGCTACCTGAAAGCAGAGGCCAGGATCTCTGAATCCCTGCGTCAAACAAACTATCTGACTCTATTTTGGAGCGGGTAAACATGATGCCACAAAATTAGATAGGGAAGAAAGCAAAAAACTCAAAACTCAAAACCCTGCCATCCCAAACCAAAAAGCACACACTAAAAAATAAAATGTATTTTTAAGAGGTCTATGTTCTAATACCTTCCACCTGGAAAAGCCGAAACTTAGTAAAGAGTGGGAAATTAAAAATGTGCTTTCCCCTCAGAACATAATTGGTAAACTGTGAATTTATAATTTTTATCATGAGGTACTATAAAAACTAGAGAAAAATAGATACTCAACGAAGTATCTATTTTTTCTATAGCTCCTCTTTTTCACTGATATCAGTTCTTGATCCATTTGAGGAAGGTTGGGGTCTGTCTGACTTGGAACTCTGAAGCACACTGCCTGCAGATGCTATATATAAGAAGGCTGCATTGACTATTAAGTGAGTGTGTACATTTTCCCATCCACCGTGCCTCCCCTCCCCTGCCCCTTCTCCAAAACTGCATGGAGGAAACAAGGATTTAAAACATCTCTTTCTGTTTTGTGTAAAAGCAGTGGAGAGGTCACACATAACTATTAGAATCATATCAAATTTCTGAAAAAAAATGATTATTTTTATTGCTTTATGTTGGTACCCCAGAAGTGAAATATTTAAATAATTTTGCCTTTTGTTGAAACAATATATAATATCTTCATTATCACACACAGCTTTCAAGCATACTATTAGTTGAGGATATAGTGTATCCAGGTGGTTATATATAATCTTGAGGTTTAAATTTATATAGTAGGAGCTTTAGTGTATTTATGATGCATAGTAAGAATGTATTTAAAAATGCATTTAAAAAGTAACTTGTGCAATATATTATACAGTCTTTTTTAAAACATATGCAGAAACTTAAGAATGGATCCAGATTTTCTGTTTGGAACTTCAAGAAAAAGTGAAAACATGAGACATTTCCCAAATATCTGATTTCCTGTCGAGATGATTTACATTGTGAGACATTTTAGTTCTACATGAAGAAAAAAGCATTTGGGGGCCGACTTTAGCTGAAAGGAAGTAGTACCAGAGATCAGCTTGGTTTCTATGGGTGAAAACCAAAGGACTGTCAATCTAGGTGCCTGATTAATTGTCTGAGTTGACCTCTTTGGCAACTCAACTCTTTCTCTCAAATTCCCTGGAAAAGTTTTGCATGTGTTTTGGTTTGTTCTAATGTAATGATGGCCAATTGACAAATGACCTACATTTCCATAAGTACTACTTTAGAAAACTGGATGGTTTCACAGCAGTTGAAATAATTTAAAAACCATTTTATACTGTAGCTTGCACATACCATTCCTCTGTGTGCTCCTAATCTGAAAAAATCTCTAGAGTACCATTGCACCCAAGTAACATTCTGCAAATCACTAATGACTTCCAAGTCTATAAGCATATTTCGGCCATATATAAAGCTCAAAGATATGTAGCTCCAGAGATGCTTAAGGGTTTGGTTCAGGATGAAACCCCAGGTAGAAACCTTCACTGTGGCATTTGCTTGTCTGCCTTGGGCAGAGAGGAGAAAAAGAAGTAACATGGAGGTGTTACGCAGGCGTTAACTATCTACCTGCAGTTTTGAGAATGAACAATCAAATCCTGCCAGGAGAGATGGTTTTGCTCTGCTAATGAGTTATGTATAACGGATCACCCAGGCAATGTAAAAGCGTTGAAACCTGCAATACATAGGGTCTTGGTTAGGTACATAGTATATACCTAAAGCATCAAGACTGAAGGTAAGGTTCGCCATGTTGTCTAGAAACAGCAGAACAGAGACTCTGTTTTTGCAGCAGTACAGCTCTTTGAAAATAGCAAGGCTTCATGGTATAGTCTAGAATAGCACATGGTCCACAGAAGAAAGCAAAATTCAGCCTTAAATTGTGAAGGTTTTTCAGCCAATGGCTCTAAATTTTTCAGTAATGGATGTGAGAAAAAGAGAGAAATTGGCCTTTCATATTTAAATTCAGGATATAAAGACACTGAGTCAGCAAAAATGCTGTTATTAAATTGCTGCTGTGTCATACTTGCTGGTGAAAAAACCTGCAGGAATGTCAAGAAATCCTTATGTATGGTGGACTGAAGTTTATATCACACTTCACTGAAGTCGAGATTAGGCATCTGTGACTTTCACCTCTGAGCAGAGATATCTGTGAGGATGTGGATTGGTAATTTTTTGCTGTATGCTGGAGATCAAGTGAAAGAGCAGACACAGCGGATACCTAAGGGTCTGTCTATTCAGTGCTCTGAAAACCCCATTTAGTAGCCTTAGTAAAGGTGACGGTTGGAACAGTGCTTAAAAAAAATCTATGACAAACCATCTGTGATCATCTGAAGTAAGTTGTGCAAATTACATTGGTTTCATTTTGGAAACTGTTTTAAAGTAGTCAATAATTAGTACTGTTGGGCTGGGTCTTTGATGTTGCCTTAATTTTGGGTGGAATGAGCAGCTGAAGAGAACTGGTACACCACTAAATCTCTTTCCTGGAGCTTTTATAACATAAGGTATCGGAATAAAAACTAGATTGTTTTATATTGTATTTTATCCCTCCTAAAGCTTCCATCCCACACCTTTCCTGCCCTATCTCAACACATCAAAAGCTAGGACTTTTCTGATTAATTTTATAAAAAATCAAACTTAGTTCAAAGATCATCCTGCCTTGTCTAAGAAAAATCCAGTGAATAAAAGCAAATCCTTCATCTGGCATGTAAAGGTCTTTGGAATCACACATATGCTTCATTCTTTCTCTGTATAGAATATAAAGCTGTTTTATTTTAAGGCCTACTTGGGAATTATTGGATCTAAATGTTCACTACTGGTTCCAGTTTGGGAGGCACAATCCTCTTTGAATAAATATATTGTGTTGAAAAGGACCAACAAATTAAATATGGCCCTAATTTGGTAAGATAATAATGATTCTTTGAGTTCAGGAAACAGAACATCACATGGTACCCAATAACTTTTTTTTAACTTGTAAAATTTTTTTAAATTGGAGATAAGCAGTTTAGTCTTTCAATGAGTAAGCATGTAAAGTACTGAAACAGAAGATTTGAAAGCAACAAGGTAAGGAAACTGTGTTGTCAAATCCCCACCAGAAAAAAATTATTGGTAGTCTTTTATTCCTTCTGAATAAATCTTGCTGACAAATTCTTCTGAAATATAAATAAACAAAAAAAATGCACAAGGAGAACTTCCATCATACCAGCCTCATGCTGAATTATAGGTCAACTCTGTCAGAAGTTGTAGCTGGCCACAAACCGCATTTAATTGCACAAGAATATATTCGCCAGTATGTTAAATAAATAAATATACGCTCTTACTCAGTGGAGATATATTGGGAAATTTCTAGGGCTTTCATTTTCAAGATTTTTTTCATGTCCTTTGGAATCAATTGGTTGTGTGTTTTTTCCTTTTCCCTTTCTTCCCTCCACCAAGGGCTCATATGACTTACACAAGACTTGTACTGCTTTAAAGGAGCTAAATTGTTTCAGAAATTATATTCTTCCAACCTCATCTCAAATATAATTTCAAATCATGTTTGGATGAAAGTTCATAGCTTAAAATATATGATAAATAAAAGCTGCATAAATGTTCACAAATTAAAAAAACAACCTTCATGTCTCTGTGACCCACTTTTTTCTTATTTAGCCACACAAATCTTGGTCTTCTCCCTAGGCACATTATTTTTTCCTAGATTGAAAAGGAGAGGAGGACAGAAAGGTAGGAATGTTTAGTACTTTCTGAATTTCTTGTGAGATGTTTTCCATTGTGGTTATATGTTCCCTTCCTTCCTTCCTTCCTTCCTTCCTTCCTTCCTTCCTTCCTTCCTTCCTTCCTTCCTTCCTTCCTTCCTTCCTTCCTTCCTTCCTTCCTTCCTTCCTTCCTTCCTTCCTTCCTTCCTTCCTTCCTTCCTTCCTTCCTTCCTTCCTTCCTTCCTTCCTTCCTTCCTTCCTTCCTTCCTTCCTTCCTTCCTTCCTTCCTTCCTTCCTTCCTTCCTTCCTTCCTTCCTTCCTTCCTTCCTTCCTTCCTTCCTTCCTTCCTTCCTTCCTTCCTTCCTTCCTTCCTTCCTTCCTTCCTTCCTTCCTTCCTTCCTTCCTTCCTTCCTTCCTTCCTTCCTTCCTTCCTTCCTTCCTTCCTTCCTTCCTTCCTTCCTTCCTTCCTTCCTTCCTTCCTTCCTTCCTTCCTTCCTTCCTTCCTTCCTTCCTTCCTTCCTTCCTTCCTTCCTTCCTTCCTTCCTTCCTTCCTTCCTTCCTTCCTTCCTTCCTTCCTTCCTTCCTTCCTTCCTTCCTTCCTTCCTTCCTTCCTTCCTTCCTTCCTTCCTTCCTTCCTTCCTTCCTTCCTTCCTTCCTTCCTTCCTTCCTTCCTTCCTTCCTTCCTTCCTTCCTTCCTTCCTTCCTTCCTTCCTTCCTTCCTTCCTTCCTTCCTTCCTTCCTTCCTTCCTTCCTTCCTTCCTTCCTTCCTTCCTTCCTTCCTTCCTTCCTTCCTTCCTTCCTTCCTTCCTTCCTTCCTTCCTTCCTTCCTTCCTTCCTTCCTTCCTTCCTTCCTTCCTTCCTTCCTTCCTTCCTTCCTTCCTTCCTTCCTTCCTTCCTTCCTCCTTCCTTCCGCCACTTCCTTCCTTCCTTCCGCCACTTCCTTCCTTCCTTCCGCCACTTCCTTCCTTCCTTCCGCCACTTCCTTCCTTCCGCCACTTCCTTCCGCCACTTCCTTCCGCCACTTCCTTCTGCCTCTTCCTTCCTTCCTGCCTGCCTTCCTGCCTTCCTTCCTTCCTGCCTCCCTCCCTCCCTCCCCTTTCACTCTTTCTCTATTTATCCTTTCAGATCATATTTAGTGCATTTTGCATAGTTACTATTCCAGCCTACCTTCAGCATTTCCATCTGGCATCATCAATTTTAACTCTTCCCTCAAACTCTGGATTATTGCAGGGTCAACAAATTCCTGCAAACTTCCGAGTCAAGATGGTGTGAACCTGTCAACTCTCACCAAACACGGATCTCTGCTGCATGTTTTCAGACTGTGCAGACCTGGCAAACAGATTAGTTTTGGTCATTCTAGGTCAACAAAGTACTGCTAACTGTGAGAAGCGTAGTCTAGAAACTTAGGTGTCTTTAGATTTGAATTTTTCTACTTGTAACCATCTTATTAAAATAATTCACCAACTTTTCTAGACACAAACATATACAAGCTGTAATAAAATATTTAAAGAGAGGATTAACAAGCAGCTTATTAATACACAATGAATACCTAGAGAGAAAAAAAAAAGATAAATATAAAGAAGCTATTTATGCATAAGATACTGGTACTTACATGAAAAGACAAGCCAAAAAAAATCAGAAATAATAAGCCTGTGCTGTCTACTCCTTCCCTTTAGGCTACAGTTGTGGCATGTGATAGATTACAGTTTAAAGACAACAAGAAAGGTTGAGAGTTTTTAAAGACATATCCAGTTGCTTTCTATGTGCATGCACAATGTCTAGCATGTGAGAGCTCTGATGCTGAATTGTCTTGTGGAAAAAGTGGAGGATGATAACAAATACAATTGGGTGTATTATTGATATATGCTCTGTGTGCACTAGGTGTGAAACAACAGAAAACATGCAGAGGGGAATGAGGAAAGTTCATAATTTACAATTTTTAGGTTAGAGGTTTCCATGCTGAAGGTATGTGGGCACAAACAAACTTGACATTTTAAATAACCATTTTTTTCCTGGCTTTTTAGCCCAAAACCACAGCCAATAGTCTTAACCTCTGATATCTGATATATAAATAAGTTGAGAGCTCTATCCATCCAAGAGGTCCTAATTTCGATTTCATCCACAAATCCACCATTTATGTTTCTCCATCAAAGTGTTTTAATTCTACTATCTTGCTACTGCTTTTGAATTTATCAGTGTTAGTGGTTCCTTGTAGAATATTTTTTTTCCTTTTGCTCTTTCTGTATTTTGAAAAATTAAATCACTATTTATACTTTTTCCTGAAAACAGGGGAACATATTCCACTCATTTCTACCACTCCAGATGTTAGCTCACGCTGCACTGAACTTATATTTAGCAATGGTGAAAGTGAAAACTTTTTTATACTAAATATTGAGTAGAAAACAGTATTGTCAGTCACTTTTCTTAAGAGTTATGATATTGACCTCACAAAAGTGAAACAAAATAGAGCCATGAATACACACCCTGGAACAGATTTTTAGTATTTGAACAGCATCATCATATAGAGAAATATTTTATGACACTCGGGATATTTCCTAGTAAACAGATGAATGGAGAAAAAAAAGGGGAAAGAAAGGAAGAAATTATGTATGGAGAGTTAATTAAAATGGGGTTTTATTTTAGGTAGGATGTATCTGAATTAAAACAAAACTATGAACTCATATGTACTAAAACCACAACCAGCATCCAGCTAAAACTTCTCTCTCCTTAACTATGAAGGTTATTGTAACATTCCAACATGAAATCACAGCTAGAAAGCAAGAATTTTATGTAAGATTGTGAGAAATGCAAGTAAAATCTGCAATCTACCTGCTTCACCCTGCAGCAGTTGAAACAGAGTTAGCCAAGGTAGGAAATTTAATGGAGCCTCTCCTGTAAGATAGATATCTTTATTTCTGCTATTTATATGTCCTGTTTAGACTAAAATGTTTACTGTGTATATATTGACTCTATCTGAGTATCTTAAGGTCCGGGGTACTAAAACATTTGTTGCAAGTCCAGAACCTTGCTACTGTCTTCCAGTTGCTTGAGTGCAATATTGTTAATATGTAACTTGTTAATTACTGTAAATGAGGCCATAGGTACTAGGTTTTTTTTTTCCTTTTTTTTCCCCTGAACTTGCTCTATTTTAATGTCATTGTTGCACTTCCAAGTCTACTATTAAGGCATTAGCATTATTTTAATGTGGAAGGCGACAATGAGGCAGAGTCCTCCTCTTGCTTTAATATGAGTTATAGATGAAGAATGTGTCAAAGCTTCACAGTGTCCATTGTCTCTGTATTTGAGAGATGGCACAACCTGTGAGAGAGTGCACAACAACTTCTCCAAGGACTTTGCCGTGCTCCTTTATAGCACACATTTTTGGAAAAAAAAAATCCCAAACCAAAACAAAAAGAAGAAAAATCACCAATTCTGCCTGGCAAACAAAGGCTGTGGTGGCTAATGGGTGGCAAATAGTGGAGGTGTTCACTTCCCATCTCCTTTTAAGACTTACTATTCAGAGCCCTGAATAACAATTCTCCAACTGTGAACCCACACATCTCATCAGCTGATTGATATCCTGCCTATATCTAAAAACATTAGCTCAGAGAATTTTCAGCCTCTGCACCATATCAGCAACACCTTGCCCAACAGACTTAAAAGAAATCTTCAAAAGGCCTTTCTATTTAAGTTACTTATTAATTTTGGTCCTGTTAAAAGCTAACTCACATCTATTCCTGTTGCATTTAATGTCCTCTCTCTTTATGATAAATTCCATCTGTATTAACACACCTGTGTGAGAGAAACAGCATGCAGAGGTCTACAGATGTTAGATAAAATGTAAAAGGAAATGTTTTCTGTAAGAGAGGTCAGTTTTTGTTATATATACATACCCCCACATTATTTATTTGACCTTTTGGTTGTCATTGTGGAATGTCAAGAAATTTTTTTTCAGAAAGAAATATTTTAATTTTTTTTTCCTGAGGAAGTGTTATGTATCTGATTCTGCTTCCTATCTCAGGCAGGGAGCTGAAGAAAGTCTCAAACTCCCAGTTTTTTTAGGAAACAAGATCCAGAATTTCTGTAAATCACCTGATCAGCATAAGAAATATTTGGTAAAGACTCTTGGTCCCCTTACCCAAAATAAATCCTGATTAGATCAAAGTGTATAGCTCTCAGAGAGGCTAGGCACGCAAACATATGAAATGTATAAGCTATAGTGGAGTAGTTGTCTGCGAAGACCTATATGTAAATCTCACACTCGGGGTATAAGACTTGACAAGGACTTAGTTTAATTTAAGAGGTTTCCAATGTAGACTTTAACTTGAATTCTGTGTCAAGACACTGCATTTTAACTCTATACCAACCTTGTTATCTTACTTTATTTCTTCAGGATCATGTCTGGATAGCCTGTCTTCAAGATTTTTTCAAAAATTAGCAAGGCTGCAAAAGTTTTTCCTTCTAGTAAAGTTCAGGTAGTGAATGCTGTATCTTTCTACTAATGAACAGAATAATAATCAGTTAGCTGAAAAATCTAACAGGTACAGAAGGACTGCAGTTCTCCCATGGTCATTGTAAGTCCTTGAAAACATGAATTTTTCCTATGAATGATACATAACATACTGAATATAATTGTACTATGAACCTTTGCAACTTCTCTTTAAATAGTGAATTGTCACTGATGACACAAAAAATTGTGTTTGAGAAGGTCTGTTCCTGTCTAGGCTTAGGCAAATGTTCATGGAAAATAGTAAACCTTTGTAAACAAGAAAATAAGAAGTAAACAAAAGTCAGGAAACCAAGGGAATTCTTTTCCTGTTTCCTAGTGCAATTTTTAGAAATAACTGCATATTTGTCATGACTTGGCAACCAAAAAAAAAAAAAATTAGTGTAAAATCTATTTTGTAGAAATAATTGTTCACGTTTGGCATTTATGAACTATTGTGCATCTACAAGTAAGATCTGGAAAAAGATTTACTGTAGGAAATTTGTTTTGAGTGAACTCACATAATTTGGGAGTTTGAGTTTTCATAAAATTTTAGTAATTATTGGTCTCAGATTTTAGGTAAAAGTGAATAATTCTAGGAAAATGCGTATTCAGCTTTTCTGAGGGCCTTGATATTCAGAAATGTAAGATTCTCCAGTGAATATTGAAAAAAAGGTCAAACTTTTAATTTGTCTATTAAACCATGAAATTAGAATTTTGCAGCGGACATATTCTGCTCATATTTTTTGCTCCTATGCAAATCTTCTCTAAAAACTTTTCTCCAATGTGATATGCACCAAAAAAAAAATCTAAAGTTGTTCTGACAAAGAAGAGGCAAAGGTATTAAACCACATTAGACAGATGATTCCTCAGAAAGATGAGAAATGGATGTTCATTACTCATCTCCAGTTCCCATGTTTATCATCAATTTGCAGCTTACATGAAAAAGCTAATAATGCAAAGTTTAACCTTGCTTGCTTCTCTAACATGAAGAGTATATCTTTTATATCCCTTTTCCCTATCTACCTGTCTTCTAAATGTTGAAGTCTATGGGTCGACATAGATGTCAAGTGAATGTTAACACTTATCTTATCATTAACTATCTTATTCTTGACAGTTCTGATTCCTGTTACCACATAAAGACGTTTTAATAATGCTGAATTCCTGTTGCCATGTAAAGAATCACCAAACCAGGACAAGGGAGTATTTCCTTCACCACATTTTCATATGGGGAAAATACAGGAAAAGGTGGGAGGAGAAAGTTCCTGAATGCTGTGTGTGAGACCATGATGTGAATGCTTTATGATGATGAAAATAGCTCTTCACCTCCAGTAAAAACATCTGCTTTTTTAGAGTCGATGAATACTCAGATTTTTCAACTAATCTCAGTAGGAGCTGAAACAATCCAGGCCCTTTCAAAGTCAATACCATAAGAGTACAATACCCGCTAGAGGAATGGAAAGCAACATGCATAAGTACAGTATTCTTGTGTATTTCTTGTCTAGCACTAGTTTTGTTCTGAATACATATTTATTTTATCTTTTTTTTATATTTCTGAACTAATGACTAATAGTGATCCTAATACATTATATTGCACTATATTGCACTAAATACCGTACCCAAGCCTCCTTTTCTACTTCATTTGCTAAAAATGGCAAAGATTCTTTTGTACTGGAAATACGAGATGGTGATTTTCTAAACTGCTTATGACTCCTTCTTTATTCTTCTAGCATTTAGTTCACTCCTTTTTGATGGGCTTAACTTTTTTCTGCTACTCAAACTCTCTATATAATCAGCTTGAACTTCTAAGATTACTATCCTCCTCTCCTGTGGAAAAAAATAACCAACACTTTCAGAATTGTAGCTTTTTACCTCCAAACTCCAACTGCCTTTTCCACTGATATTTTTCTTAAGCTCAAGAGAGATTTCTCTTGAGACATGCACAACTGCACAATCACAGCCAACATAAAGCCAGAGGCACACTTTTCCCACAAAAATACTATCTGATTTTTTCAATCTTCTCCATCTTTCCATGTGGCCTATTTTTCCTGCCTTGTAATTCTTGTGTTTTACATGTTTTGAAGAGCACTTAAATATCTTCTACACACCTGAGTCTGAATTCTTCTTGTCCAGGAAGTGTAAGAGAGAAGACTTTCCTACAGATCTGTGCTTCTGCAAACATACTAACAGGAATTTTATTGAGGTTATAAGTCCTGGACAGTTTTCTGCAATATCATTAACTTGTGCTTGACACAGGTTCTGTCCCTGGCAGCAGCAGACTTACCTGTCTAAGGATTACCTCTTCAAGGATGATTTTGAAGTTACAACTCTTATAAAACAGCTGTGAAAATACATGGGGAGTTCAAACTTGACACTCTGGAGATGTGGCTCTTCTGCATCTCTTCTATACCTCCCTTCACAGGCTTATTATCTCTGCAGACATAGCCTAGTATAGTGTCTGAATTTACTGTTTAGTGTATACTGTTTAGTCTAATGTTCTCTAGTATTGAGTTGTCTAAGGAAGAATTTTACTAGCTCTATCCCTGCAATAACTATCAATGCTTTTAACACAAAATGGAGAAAAAGGATTACGTGAATCCTCATTTAATCAGACTAGGCCAGACACTTAAAGAGCAGAAAAGAGAAAGTCGAAGGATCTGGTGAGGCAGAACACTAATATTAATAATATCTTGTATAGGGTTGAATATATCTCAAATGAAGAATATTACGCTAACTTGATAGCAGTTGCCCACCTTTTTTTTAAAAAAAAGAATGGAGTTCCTTGAAAGACCAATTCAGATTCACAACTAATTTATTTTTCACAGGAAAAAACCCCACCAAAACACATTTTGTGCCTTTATGTTATTTGTCAAACTTCTTTAATTTAAATTGCTAAATTTTGAGGTGTACTGGGAGAACATTTATTAAATTGGTGACTATGAGTACCATTGATGCTCTAAAACAGGTGCTTGTAATACATTTACTACCATAAACAGCAGCAAAGGAAGAATGGCAAGCAATATTTAGGAGAGAAAAGAGCTAATGTCAGGGTGATAGGGTACATGCAAAACAGTGTTTATTGGCTTGGGATGCTTTGTCCAATTTGTGATTAGGTTGAGGTTGTATATTTGATAATGGCATAACTCTTGAGTTATTCTCAAGATTTCTTGTCAGTTCAAAGCAATGGAAACACCAGCAGCTTCCTCAGAAGTGAAGAACTGTGTCTTATAAAATTAATAATGTATGAAAATACTGGTTTTGATATTTACTGCTAAATCCTGTTTGCCAAAAAACGGCATTAATGAATGAACAATTTCAGTTTGTGCAGTTTCTTAAACTTCAGTAGAATTGAACGAAAAGAAAAATATCATCCAGCCTTCTTCTCAAACACAGATTAATATTTTTTGGAAATGCACCGTGAAATCTCAAGACTGTAGCAAAAACCTAATCAGTTTTGGGCAAGATTTCATTGCTGCAGCCTGCAAAGCTTCAGCAAGAGTAAATGGCTGACAGTAATAATGTACTGAAGGTGTCTTTCCAGATCAACTGAGGTACAATTAATTCTAGTTGTATTTTCCTTCCTCCTCTTGTCAAGAGAACGGAAAGCAGGGACAACAGCCTGAATCCTCAGTCTTCCTGCCACTGCTTCCACCCCAGTGTTACAGGTGTGTGGGGAAATGTTCAGCTCATTTTTACTGGTAGTTACAACCAAAAAATTAAATAGATGTTGTAGGTTTTCTGCTTCACATCAGTGGCCCAGCTGGTAAATCTCTGGTAGAACCGGATCATCACTGGCTGCTCTCTGGTAGCCTGATACGTGAATTTTATTGTCTCTTTTTCAGTGTCTAGTAGTGTTTCAGGATTTCAGGATTACGATGGGTTTAATGAATCTGAGTGAATATCTTTATGAAAGATAGCTGACAATCTCAGGCTTTTTGCACATACCAAAGGCTCATCTTTGTTACTTCTCCCATCCCAACGTGCCAGAGGAAGGCTGGTCAAGGCAGTAATTTCAATCTGGATTTCTTACAATGGCAGGTGTGAAAAAAAGATGGGATTTCTGATGAGATGAGCTTCCCCTTCCAAAGGAGAAGGGCCATGGTGACCATCGGGAAATGCAAGGGATGAAAATTTCTAGCTAGTTCAATCTGTCTCATGGGTGTGTTCAGTAAAGTTTAAATTCAAAATACGCTCTCCTTATGGTGCCTGTGTTGCAGATGCCTGTATGTTCATCCATTTTAGTTTAAAATAGAACTCACTGTTTCCTAACAATGATTTGAGTTGTTATTTGATTTGAATAAAATGAAAGATTAATATTTTATCATATGATATTTTCCATATGATAGAGATTTGAAGTTTTCAGCTTAAATGCTTATAGGAGTTAAACTTGTTCCCTAAGTTTCAGCTCAGTGCAAAGAGCAAGTAAATGCTGAAAATCAGGACTTGCAATGGCTAACCTAAACTACCTACACCTCCATAATGTCCTATACCAGCTATGCAACTGTAGAAATAGACTTAAAGAAGTAATCTGTCCTTTTAGCTAATAACATCAAAATGAGACCTTTTTCTTCACTTTGCCTGGACCTCTAACCTTTAAAGGTGACTTAGACAGCTGCACAAAACCTGATCTCATTTTCTGCCCCTGGCAAGATTTTTTCAAGTTCATCTTCTTTTTTTCCCCCTTCTCTCAAAATCTGATGAAAAATGAAATGTCATGAAAACAGCCTCTGAGGCTAAAAACCCTCTGTCTGTCTCTGTGACAGATGTCAGTTTGAAAGGTTTCAGGTCACCTGTCAGAACGATGTCAGTATGATCCATACAAACATCTACTCAACCTCTAACACTAACATTGAGTTCTGCTTTTTAAAATACCCCTTGAAAAAGAATCAAATGATTTCAAGTCACTGCCTTTTCCCCTTTCTTTTAACTCTGATTAATGAGCCAAACTCTCAGGCAAGGAAAAAAAAAAAAAGGAAAAATGGGTGGGGGGAAAGGAAAAAAAGAGCCTGTAAAAAAGGACAGTTTGACCTTTTTGTGCCCCTGGCAGTGAACCAATCAGCATTCTCATAATCCAAACACAGATGCCTGGAGCTAAACAAATCCTATACTTGTGAACAAGAATTCAGCTTGCTGTCAAAATATAATGATGAGCAACAAAGTGCTGCTCCTAAAAAAATATACGAAAAAAAATTAAAATGTTTTTCTTTAATAAAGGAAGTAGCATGAGTAATGTCATACATCACTAATAGCATCGTTTGGGAACAAGTATGTTGGGATATTTATTTATATTTATTCTACCTGTGTACGTTTAAATCACAGTATCTCATCTCTACATGAGACATAATCCCATAATATTTTATGACACCAAAACCACTGCTCATCTAATGCTGCAATTCAGTACTTTGTAACTATTAATTAATAGGCTTGCATGATATTTTGTTCCTTGCTCAGTGTCATAGAGTCTGCATTATTTCTCACAGGCATGATCTGCCCTTTTAAAGTTTAAGCTTCTATTTTGTTAAAAAAATTGCAGTATTAAAGAGAAGATCCCAGCTGCATGACAGTTTTCATCAGCGTGTTGTTTCAATAGCCTATGAAATAGATATGATTAGAGCTCTCTGCCAATTTCTATTTTCAAGTGTCCCACATAGATCTTATCAAGTAGGTTGTTGATGTTAATGGGCATATTTTTGGATTTTTCTTAAAAATCTGTAATGTCAATTTTAGGTTCCAATATAGCAGTAGGGAAAAAAGATCTGGAGATCACACTGATACACCACAGATGTACCAGATACACATTTAAATGTAAGCACAAAGTAATTTAGTACTATTTTGATTTTTTTTCACGGCTAAATATGTGATTTAATTCATGAATGGAACTGGTGAGAAAGAATAGGGGGTCATTTTATGCTGTGTTATTGTGGAACTCTCTCCTCACATGTAGAATCCTCTTTCTAACATCTTTTCTAATAGGTATTTGTATGCTCTTCCTCCCTACAGGACCATAATCTTTCCTTTTCTGATATGTACCTATGGGAAACAAGCTTCATCAGATTACAATTCCTTCTTTTTTTGCTTTTAAATGCTTAGTGATGGTACTATGCTACTCGCCAGCAGTTGGTTTCATTAATATTAAAATGAGTCATTTGACAGGAAAACAGTCAGCTTGATATCAAATGTTACAGCTGTTACAAAACAACCATCATCTTCACTTTGGGGCATCTTAAAGAGACTGGGGAACCATTGGAGACAGAACCATCCAGAGAAAGCTATCAGTATTGTATAGACGAAGATAGCCACAGACATCCTGAAATACCTAACTGTATCTAATCTCTTTGTGACTCATATTTACAGTTTTTTTACTTTAATGTAAGTTTCTCTGGTTTTTATTATTTAATCTTCCTGTTGAACATTATTGTTGAATATAATTATAGAATGGAAATAAAGAAATTTACATGTCGTATTAGACTGCAAGGTGGACAGTATGATTATTTCAAGGCCCTGACTGGAATGGATAATTTCCCTGAAAACACACCAGCTACACTATTTTTCTGGTTACAGTGGCCACGACTCAGATTGGACCAGGACTGAGCACTTTAAATACTTACTGTTGCAGCTTCAAGTTCACCTTGCAAATAAGGGTAAACCACTTCAAAAAGCATTATGCCTTGTGTCTGCAGAATTGTAATCAATAATTACACATATTTCCTTTCCAGTCTCCTCATAACTTCAAGGTTTGCAAATAAACCTGCAAGACATAATTTTTTCTTGTGCCAAAACCCCTATCAATGCTATAGGTTAAATAGTAGAAATGTTTAACTGATGATAAACAGTTTAACATAACTTTCTCCCCTGTAGTTATTTTCAGCACTTATTTTGTGACACTCTTTTCCTCAAATAAAACTGTGAACTAAAAAGTATACACAGTCCTTATCACATAGTAAGGACTTTTATAACCCAATAAATTAATTACATCTGTAAAGAAGTCTTTCACTTCCCTCCTTTAGCATAGACTTCTGTATCTGGCCAGACAGCCAGATATTGAGAGGTGCAATTCTGATTGCAGATAACAATCAGAAACGTTGAAGCACACTGGAATAGCGTATTATCATTGCCACAAACAGTCTTTCCCTTGTAAGAATAGTGCTGTGATGTTCAGACCCCTAGCAGGAGAATTAGGGAACAAGCAAAGCAACAACAACAAAATAAAAAATCCCCAACTGAAACGCAACCAACCAATCAACAAACCAACCAAAACAAAACAGAAGGGAGGGTAAAACCAGTAATGATTGTAAAGGTAGATTTCTGAGTTGAAATTAAGATTTCTGAGCAGCGCTAAAATTAATTACTCTGTAGTAGCAAGCAGGCAGCAGATTTATGGTAAATGACAGAATGTTTGCAAATTTTCCTGACTACTTGATTAGAAAATGCACCAAGTACAGGCATCAGTCGAGTATGCATTATTTAGGTGGTTGGAGTCTGGTGACAGTTTGGAAGCCAGAGTCATTGTGGTTGCCTCTAGGAAAATTGCACATTTTCTGGGAGAAATTCTTTCACCTTTGTGTGCCCACAGAACACATCTCTCCTCATGGCAGCTTAGGATACACTGGAACTTTGTGACCTGGAAAATGTGGGACAGCATACACAAGGTGACCCCCTGAATGCTGGGGTAGGCCCAATTAATTTAAAATTTTGCTTGGCCTTGTCTCTTCCAATTTTCTAAATCCTCTGGAAAAATGATTAATGCGTACACTGCCAAAGAGAAAATATTTTTGACCCTATTAAAGGCGATCAAGGGTAAACCAAGTGTAGGCTGGCATTGTATCAAACTAGCTTTATTAAATTTGATTTGAGGTTTGTATGAGGAAGGGACAGACAAGGACATTATTTTGCACAGCAACTCCCTTTTAAATGAAAATACTGTGAGGAATACAAAGTACTGATGTACTTTGGTACAGAGATGTATTTAACATAACAGAATTTTACCAAAAAAATGTTTCTTTTTGAGAAAACTTAGTATTTCCTCAGTGGGAAAGCACATTGTTGGTAAAGTTGATTTATTATATGATGAGCATTGTTTCCCTTGAAGTGGAGAGATTCAGACCTTGCCTTACTTCTTGCCTTTTCAGATTTTTTTTCCCCAAATTATTCTTGTCTTGCCAACTCCAGCAGCTGCGAAAAGGGTTTGAGAATATGATGTACAGCAGATGTAGGCACCTCAGACATAGGAAGTGCTATTTTCAACACTTTTCCCACTTTCTACAGCACTCCTTATTGTTGTTGTGTTTTTCAGTTAAGTGCTCCAAAGTTCTGCATAAACCAAAAATCACTATATTTCTCAGCATTTACTCTGGTGTATTGATGATCTTTAAATACAAGACCCTATCCTCATCTCCCAGGAATCTTTTATGGCTGCAAAAGGAATAAAGCCCAAATGTGATCACTCACTGCAATTACTGCAGCGAAAAAAAAACAAACTACCCCAAAACAAAAACCAGAACGAACAAACAAAAAAGAAAAGAAAATTAAAAAAAAGAGAGACAGAAGTAGGAAGACACTGCAGTTTTTTTTAATTGAGAAGAGGAATAGTTGCTCTGTTTTTCAGACCCCTAAAACCTAACAGAGGACTTCAGATGTCATTCTGTCCTTGATTCTTTTTGGCCTGTTTATGTATCCTATTGGCAAGTTTGGCTAGTTTTACAAAATTGCTCACAAGTTTGTCAGCTCCCAGTCCACTCTTGCCCAGTTCCAGCCTGGAAACTCAACTCCATTAATTTAACTTTTTGTGACATCTTTGGAGGGAGGGCCTGCTTGCTCTGAGGCAAGATCTCTAAGCTTACTCTTACTTGCTCAGCAACTGGATGGAGATATGTGCAGGAGCCACTGAGCACCTTGGGCTGCTGATTATGGGGTACAGATTTAAGGCTAAGATAACATATTAAACATCAGAGGATTTTTCTGCTTTGTATCAGTTGACAATAGAAATTCCTTTAAATATTGTGGTACAGCTAATGCAGAGGAGGACATTCAAAGCTTTTAGAGCTTTTGAGCAATAAAAGTATCATAATTGCAAACATGACAACATTAAATAATTCTTCAACCACTCAAGAAAGAACTAAAGCAGAAATTGCACAGCCTAGACAGCCTCACTTAGAGTAAAACTACAACTATAGTGAAAAAATAACCAAATTACTGTCTTTGAGGAGATGGACAAACTGATGCACATGTATGACAGTCTAATTTTGGTAAAATGTGAACTCACTGGCGAGGACCAAGAAGTTGTCACCAGGTACACATTAAACAATTTTGATGAAATTACTGACATTTTGCTTTCATTAAGCTTGATACACTAAAATGAATAGCCCCTGAATGTCCGTATTGAACTTCCTCCAAATGCAAGTTTGGCATCCTTAGAAAGCATTCCATCATATCTAGATATAGTATAAATATGTGTGTATATATATATAGATAGATAGATATAGATATATATATGCATAGAGTTTTAAACTTGGACAAATTGTTTTTGTATACACTAGTTTTAACCTACTTATATAGAGACTTCTCTTCCTCCAGGCCTGTCAATTCCTCCAGATGTGTCAGTAAAAGATAGATAAAAATCAGGCATGATATGCAAGACTATCAAACATTATTTTACTAAGAGTCAGGATTTGTATACACGTATCATCCCTTTATAGCTCAAGAATCATTAATATAAGCAGATCTCTGAAAGTCTACTTAGTGACATAAATTTGAATTGGCTGGAGCTAAGGACATTGTAAGCTTGATATGAAAGACCTTAAACTTGGGCATGTGAAAGAGAAACGCGATGGTAACTCGTCCCAATCAAATAAATGAAATGGTTACAAGGATTGTTGAAATGAAAAATACATACATAGAAGTACATCACTACTATACTCGAATTATTTCATAGTTTTCCTGTGAGTAGACTTGGTAACTCCTCCAGTAAGTTAGTTTTTCTAGAACATAGTGGACTGCCTACAGCATTTTTGAAAATGGCATCAGATCCAAGTATTAAAAAAAAACCTCCTTCATGACTCCGAGCTAATTTTAATACTGAAACTTCAAAAATAGGTTCACCAAAGGGTGAGAGGACTCATAAAGTGAGCAAGTATGATTTGCTGAACAGATGCAGACAGTTTCCAAAATTACTAAACAAATCACAAGTATTTTTTCCAGTTCTATTTCACCTCCATGCTTTATCTATTTATAAGACATATATAATTTTGTACTTAACTGTAAAGCATTTTGAATCAAATTCTCATTAAATTTCTCCCTTGGTAAATAGAAAGAGAAACACAGAAATACCTGTAAAGTTGTTCAATAAAATATTTTACTTACCTGTAATATACACTTCTGATTGGAGGGCAATGTCTGTGATTGAAGTTTTGCAAATACTGCCCTGTATATACATCAAAAGGATATTGTGTTAGGTTCTTGGTTTGGATTGCTTCTAGGGCTCCCACACCTGTGGCCTCTGCCACCACCTTGATATTTTACTCTTCCTTTCAGCCTTTTCTGGAGAAGTCAGCTCTTTCAGTGACAATTAGTCTTACAAAAAAGAACTGTGCTTTTCTGGCAGGATGTTTGGGTGTTGTTGAACTACATGCTTGATGATTACCTGTCCACTGTCAAGGACAAATAAGTAATGGAGGGATCTAATATCCTGTAAGAGGAATTTGAACAATACCTATGTAGAGAGCAGGTACATTTGAAAGCCCATATATTTTCATTTGAAAGCTATGTATTGTTGAACATCAGAGAAGGAGACTTTGTGTTCGACTGACAAAACACCGCAGGAGCTGCAAACATAACAAGCCAACTGTTTTCTGGTGTAAATGGAAAATGAAGGATCAGGTTTGAGATTTGTTATATTACTGAAGCTACTTGTTTCACCAATTAAATCCTAGTCTGCTGATGATTAGAGATTCCACATTATTATCCTTAGGGAGAAAATGTGGATATGCTCTGTCAAAGTCGTTTTAATGCCCAGTTTGTGGGAGGACTGCTTATGATTTGTGTAGATCCAAGGGTCAAAAAGTAAGTATATGTTGAGTTTAGTTTAGGTGTTATTGTTAAGATTGACTTCAACAAACAGGAGAGATTGTCAGGCAGGAATAAGATGAATGCATCCAAAATGTGCAGCATCATGAGTTCCTTTGCTCTACATTTCTCCACAACTTCACTGGAGCTGGCACTCAAGATGTTTTGGTTTGAAGGTTTCTTTAATCTTCAGATTAGGTATTTTCCATGTTTAGTCTCTTCATAGTTCTCCATTTTCTGCAGCAGGCACCTCTGATTCTTGGTTGCATAATTATTTTTAACCAAAACCCATTAAATTCCTATTTCCCTTAGCATGAGAGAACCAGGATCCTCTCACTTTTCAAAATAAATGTTATCTTCAGACATAGCCTTGTGGTGACTGTGTTTATCAAAACACCCCTATCAGACTGGATCTGTACCATTAAGAGTTGTCTATGTTCCCTCATGGACTGTAACTCCTGGAAGAATTTGAGCTGGCTCCTCTTTGTGGTGTGTTAAGTGCAAACACTAGATTGGCAGTTTTTTGAGGACTACAGGCAGCATGAGGTAGGGAGCACCTGAATATCAGTTTACAGAAAAAACAGAAAACAATTTTAGTGGGAGAAAGCAATGACAGCTCATTCGAGCAACTGGCTGAATGAAGAGGCTTTAGTTGCTGGATAAGATATTGGAGATGGGTCTGTGCATGGATAGCTAACTATATCCATTGCCTAAGTGGGAATGCATTCACTGTTCATGCTGACAGCTGCTGTGGGGCAAGGTGAGATCTACAGGAGAGATAATGAGGAGTAGATTGATAGTGCCTCTATGTTGAAAGGCCTGACAAAGACTAGTACAATCTTCAGTTCAGTACAGTTTAGCTATTTTATTAGTTTTTGATAAGGACCAGTTTTCCAAGAAAAATGTCTTTAGGGTAGATGAGTGGAATAACTGCAGATAATTTTCACTTTTATGACTAAAGACACTTATATCTCTATATTAAATAGAACAGCAATACTGTAGCTAGAATGGTAGATTTTGTGTTTTATCCTGTGTAATGCTGAAAAGTTTTCTAGCTAAGAAGAAAAGAAATCTAGCTAAGGATTTTGCAGAGGCAAAATCTGCTCAAAATGGTGCCCAATTAGTACATAATTCCAATATCTCCAAAATTAAGTATAAAGGTTGAAGTGATTAGTAGTTATTTCCCATACTAGGCACAGTAGAAATTAAGCCTTTCATAACACCACAGTTCCTAAGTGATTGCGGATTACCTTTTACACAACATTTGCTCCCAGGTCTTTGCTATCGAAGTTGCATGACTCAGTCAAGACAGGAATTAGATTCTCTGCATCCCAGAGATCCAATTGCAATTACAGCATTATTATAAGCCTCGCCATGGTAATGTATATGGCTGGTTCTTGCTCTGTACTGTCTGCTGCAGAAGACACTATCTGGGATAGAAAATTATTTAGAACAAGTGTCTACAGCTTAACTCTGATGGAAGCAATCTGGCTGGAGTTCTTTTCATGTCTATATTTCTCTCTTTCTCTATTTATGTGTCATGGCCCTTCCAATTTAGTATTTTGTGTATTGTGTGGTCAAGCAGGTATTCTGATCATTATTAAAGCGGACATTTTGTTTTGGTGTTTTCATTTCATAGCAGAAGTGTGACAACTTCAGGGTCAACAGTTTTACCCTCAGGTATTGTTTAAAACCTTTCTCACTAAACTATTATCTACACATGTTAATCATCCATAGACAACACAAAAGATCAGTAGAGTTTAATATCCTAACATTTTATATTTGTTTTTGAGATACTGCACCACACTAGCACAATTCTATAACATCATATTTTGTTACATAAACTTACAGTGAGAAGAAATTTAACAGGAGGTGACATGGTTTAAATGATGCACTGACATGTATAATTTAAAGACTGTAATTTTATTGGAAGCAGACACCTGCAATTAATGCAGATGTTGGGAATTCAAAATGAAACGTTAAAGCCAGAAGGACCTTATGATGCACACTATGATGCTCATGAGCTGGTGTATTTATCTGTTTATCTAGAAGAGCAGCACAGTTAGAGCTACTAAATCTCACACTCCTTTGTGGAGTATCATTGTTGTTGCTTTGATGAATCTATAAAACACTTAGAAATTGTTTCTTCAGCTCCTACCCTATCCACAAAGGCAGAACTTGATTTGAAAGCAGTTTTAGAGGGTGATGTCTTTGTTTTCCTTTCTCTTAGTATTTTCTATTAACTCAAAATCCATATTGGTGACTAAATTAATGAAGGAAATTACATTTACTATGTATGGGGCTGTGTTGGTGAGTGTATTGGATACCAAGCAGAGACAGTGTTTCATGGATATGGCCACAAGTCATAATTTTGTATGCATATGATGTTACATCTTATACATACCTCTTCAAAAACAATTTTAATACAGCAAAACATACAGGCCTTAACATACGCCTACCTATTTTCTAGATTTTTTTCTGTAGTAACATAAATGTAATCTGAAATTCAATATTTTGATAATCTCTTGCTTTGTTTAGCTGTGACCTACTATGAAAGCCCTAAATGAGCCAGCAGTTTGAGTCCTGCATGCTAGTAGTAATGAACACAGTGGTTGTAAGATTGAAGGAATTTTTATTTTCTGTCTATTCAAATGATTCAACATATGGTGGATATAGATATCTGTTTGTTTGAAAGAAAGTAAGAAAAGCTACTGGAACAGCTTTGAAACATACATAATATGAAAAACCTAAATGAAGGGCAGCAGTAACAGAATTCATCCTACTAGGACACCAATAGTTTCCGCTGTAAATTTATATTTACTAATTTTATGATAATTCTTAAGCGATTAAATGTTAGCCTTTATTCATAGTTTGTGTATTATTTTCCACTGCATTACAGACAATTAATCAAAAAGGGTCTATTCACAGACAATTTAGGTCTATTGACCTAAATAAGTAAAGCAGAGATTAGGAAATTATTTAAATCTAATCATCATGTGGATGTTAATACTTAAGGATCTGTAAAAAGTTTTGGCTTTTTCCTCTAAGTGTAAACCCTTTTCCTGAGACCATGAATGTTGACAGGAAGAGTAAGAAAAGTAAGACTTGGAGTGTGCCCTGACAATAAGAGATTACTACAGCATCAAGATACCACATGTATTAAGGAAGCCCAACAATTAAATAATAGTGTAGTAATATAAAAGGCTTAGTAAACTCTGATATATCTCGGGTGGACTGAATGGGTCAAGAACAGAAATTCAGGTAATCATTGTACCGCAGAGTGGATGTACCATTGCCAAGATCTGCCCTTCTGAGCTGAGACAGACTCATGTACAAAATTGCTGGAAAATGTCTTTCCCCGACATTGGAAATATATATCTATATATATATCTGTATTTTTTAAAAAAGCATTTCAGCATAGGCTGTCTGTCTGATACTCCCCAGACTGAAAATTATTCATTTTTCTTCATGCTCTGACGTCTGGGACTGTTTGATTAGGCAACCTTTTTTTTTTTTCTTCTGGTTAGACTACTTCTATCATCCAATAATGGGGTTTGAATTGTGAGGCTGGCAAACCTACTACAACATACTTGCTTAATTTTCCCTGAAGAGTTTGGCAGTCCTGAAAGACATGCTCAGTGTAAACGAACAACTGAGAATCTAATTAAGAGGCATGTTAAACTATAAAAAAGGGGTAGTAACCACAGTATGCTTTCATCAATTAAAGCACTTTCTAATATCAGCCAATTACATCAACCTCCTCTGGCCCTTATATTTCTTAGGCTTTGTGTAACTGCTCCCTTTATCTCTAATGGGATCCTTATAATGCTGACCATGTGGCTTTAGAAGAACACCAAAATGCTAATCTAATCCCCAGTGTTGCCCAAAGGCATTACATGGGCCCTGACATGGATCCAGGATTGGTGGCACCCTAATTCAAATAAAAGCAAGAATTAGGGTTGATCAGGTGTCTCGATGACAACAGCACAATGAGCGATTGGGGGAAGGTGGGGGCAGGCTGGGGAGGGGGACATGGCAGCAGCAAACGATCAGGCACATTTCAAAAGTAATTGGTCTCCAGGGAGGGTGCGGGTTGCTTCCTAGACTACTTCTACAGAGCCCTTTGCACCTTGCCAGCTGGAGGGAAAGTGCAGCCACTTCCAGAAAATAGCAGTGGGGCTAATGGAACTGCACATAGAAAATGAAGGGCTGGCAGCCCGAAACCAAAGGAGTAAATTCAAATGGGACTTCCTTCCAGATTTTCCTTTTTCCTCTTTTTCTTTTTTTTTTTTTAGATTTAAATTTGGTCTTATCATTATGCTGACTTCACACAGAACTAGGTTAAATGCAAAAACTTAGGATCGCTAAAATAACTAGTTTAAAATCAAAGAGGTACACGTCCATCCCTGTCTTACTGCATATGTAGCATGAAATGAAATAAATTAGAAGGAAATGAAAAATTTTCAGAGTTTTTTTTCTGTGTGTGATTTTCCCCCATCCCCCCAAACACTGACATTTATAAAAAACTTTTGTACTGCAGATTTTGAGGCATTCTCCGGTTGTAGGACAGCACCATCAACCCTACTTTGCACAAAGGGGAAATATACCAAAAGCTGGTGTTTTGTCCTCAAAGACACTGGAAGTAATCTCCAAAAACTACATCTTACTTGTTCACCCCACTAGAATGCATCTAAATGTTAATAAATATATTTCATCTTTGCTGCAGTTCTAAATTGAGAAAATAAACATGCAGTGGAATAAGAAACCAAATAACCCAGGAAAGATTTCAGTTTGTTTTAGAACTCCCCAGTAATTCTCTTTATCAGACTTGCCCTGTCCTCTTGCTCTGCCAAATCAAGTGCTGGCAGGTCTTTAGATTTAGCTTGTAACCACTATTAATTAAACTTTCCAATATGGCAAAACACAGTGTTTCAGTCAGAAAATACAGGTGTCTGCTAAGGAAGACAGGAGACTCCCTTGAAATAGAAAATGTAAACCCTCTCCCTCTGAATTATTATAATTTTGAAATTAAGAGGCTCTCGGGCAAAGACATGGGAGTAGAAATAATAGCCCTTTATTAAGGGAAAAAAAAGCAGTAATACAAAACAACACTGACAGAGTCAGAGTATGACCTGACACCCTGTGTGTCAGGGTGTTGGTAGAAGTCTGATTAAGTGGTGGCTGCAGTCCTCCTAAGTGACAGATGCAGTTCTGTTGGAGCAGTGATCCTGTAGAAGGGTGTAGCTTTCCTCTGAAGGTCCAATGGTGGTGTAGATGGGCCTGGTCTTCCTCTGGGAATCCAGAGGGAAAAGGCTGCTCTGGGAATCCAGGGGGGAAAGGCTGCCTGTGGTGTTCTAAATATCAGATTCTATCCAGGTAGGAATGCTTGGCTCCTCCCCCTGGGCAGAGCATCTCATAATGGGATGATGTAATTTTATCAGTTTTGCAGTGACACTCAATGGCCCATGAAGAGAAGATACCTCCCCGGAGGGAGGATGGGTTGTGGAAGAGATAAAGAAAACTGCCCCACCTGGTTTTAACAAGTGGCCCAATTAACAGAAGGTAACTGCCCCACCTCTAACAGATGGCAATGGAATACACACCCCAGCCACATCTTGCGTTTGCAAACCAAGACGCACAGAATTTATTTGATGGAATTTAACACTCTCTTTCAAGGCCCGTGTCTCTGTTGCTGTGTCCCAGGCAGCTTGTCTGATACAATCTGAGCTTTTGGGCATTGAGGCAGAAAATTTCACGTCCTATTGGGAAGGCAACTCCAAGATTTTCCTTCAGAAAACTGTGAAAGGACTCCAAATTTTTATTACTTCATGGTGTATCTTTTTATGGCTTTGTAAGTGACAGAAACATGTGCAACAGAAGATTAAGTGTTGATTTTTTGTTTTCAGCTGCTGGAAAGATGCAGAAAGATATTACAGTCCATTAGAAGATGGGACTTGACTCATAGACTAGATCAACTTCGACAAAATCTTTGAGTAGGTAGAAGAAATACATTTACATATTTATTTTTTTGTTATTAAGGTTCTTTTTATTTCCTTTAACAATACAATTCTTAAGTTATTTCACTTCAACTTTTCCACATAAGAAAACACAATGTTGTATTGTGTTAATTCACCTGGAAAGCTATAGCGTAATGCCAGAAATTTCTAGAAATGAACAGACTAAAGGTTTTGTGGGGTCTTGCTTACAAACCATCTTCTGCAAAAACAACATACTTGTTAGAACAACCCTGTTTTGTGACCTGGGAACACATCTGACTCTCACCAAAATATTTCAGCTTTAGAGTAAAATTTTCTGAAACGTGTCCCAAAATCATCTCTGTGTCCCATGTTATTCTGATAAAGATTTTAATAAAAAGTTGGCTAGTGTAATTTTTATCTCCTTGCTGAAAGAAAGGTGGTTTATGACTGCCACCAGGCTACACCTTTAATCCTGATAATTGGGCAGGTTAGAGCCAGACACATTGTCACCATTTTATGGTGACAGGGACAGTGGAGACAGGGAGATTTTGAAAGAAAGGAACAGGTTTATGGTGAGAGATCATTCCACAGTGGTTTCTTGCCCTTATGCAAGTAAATGGACTGCCCCTTCATGCAGGGCAGTCCTCAGGCTACAACATTGTTGTTTGTTTGAAGCCTTTCTCAGGAGATGGTGTTCAAAACAGAGGCATGCCAGAAAATTAGAGACTTCCTCTTCCAAAGAACATCTCTTTCTTTGCATGGACAGTTTAAATGGAGCATTACTGTGTACATCCTGCTGTTTTACTTCTATCCTCTGCTGAAGACACTAGCCTGTTGATAGAAATATATGCTATTAATTCTGGAGAGTGTAACAATTCTGATTATATTTTTAGCTTCTTTATAGATCACACAGCAGACTAAAACATGTTCTCAAAAAGATAACTAATTTTCATTTTCAATCAGCTTCTCCACAAGATTTTTCGCATAGCCAACCTTCACACCACTAATTTCATCTTAGACCTGCAATCATATCACACATCCCTTTGCCTGCTGTGCTGACATGCTTTCACATGCTTATCCTCTATTTATTCTGCAAGAGAGGCAAGACTCCTAACAGCTATCCCTCTTATGTTTTGCAAAAGGTTTGAGGCAGGACGCTGGTTCTACATTAAAAATGGTAGAGAGAAAAAGGGTTTGAGGGAAAAGGAGCAGAAAAGAAAACAACTGAGAGTAAATAGAAGCTCTATCCTAAGTGCACTAGAGGTGACTTCAGCAGCACTTTGCTAATAAGGAGAGGAAGCTGGCACTGGAAATCTTCAAAAGACCCTGTGTAAATAGGTTTTCAAAGAGGGGAAGGTTTTAGCTGATATTCAAGCAACTTCAGTGCAGGCAAGATTCCCTTGTTAGAGTCTGTAAACGTTCTGCATTTCAGCTGTTTTATATTAAAGTATGGAGGCAGCTTTCCACATTCCAGATGCAGTGGATGGTTTCTGCCCTAGCTTGCTGGCCACTTTGCCTGTGCAGTGAAAATGACTGGTGAAGGGGAAGGGTTATGCAGTGAGGCAGCTTCATTGCACAGATATAAGATGCAATTATCACCAGTGACAAGGGGAATCTGTATTCCCATTTTTTTCCCAAAAGGGCAAAGCTGAGGTTTTTGTGTTTTATGGGAACTGATAGTGCTGTGGTGATGTCCTAAGGCATCTCCTTTCTCTTAACAGAGTTAGATTTTATGTATGTCCCTGGCTTTCCACTTGTAACAGCAAATGGAGCGCTTGGAGACCAAAGGGCCAGTGTGCAGAGGAAGCAGTTTGCACGCCGATGTAGTGCTCCTGCTCCCACCCTGAGTGCATCATCACCAACTTTGCACTCACCTGCTCTTGGTCTGTCACTCTAACAAGTTATTATTTGCAGAGGCCATCCACTCTAATTATCCTTGTGCCAGCAGCAGTGACACCTCTGCTGATGGCCACTGTCTCTGATATGTGTCTTGCTGAAATGCCTGTCTTTTTCTTTTGCATTAAAGGGTCTCACAGCAATTGAAAACAGATCAAAATATTAGGCTACTGAAGTAAGATAAAGATGTAAACATATTATGGACAGAAATTTGAAAATAGTTGATCAACTGTTTTTGCAGAGTCATGAATATTAGCTAAAGTGAAGACCCTTTTCTGGTCCTTGTCTTGAACTGAAAAATCTCCTGTGTGTTGCCACCTTTCTCAGCTGAAAGAAAATTAATTCAGAAAGAAAGTGGGAATGACAAGAATTTTATTTTTTCCCAAGTTTTATTGTTAATTAAAAAAACAATTACCATAAATTTCTAACTACTTTATAAGTACAATTTAGTCTCTATGAGCAAATTAGAGAGAAAATACTTGAAAAATCTTACTCAGCTGATTTATTATTTACTCTTCCCCCACATCCATTCATGCTTTTGGTTAATAGGCTTTCTGTGCATAACCTCTGTGAAATGTTTTTTAAGGTGCTTTATAGCAATTTATATTGTTCTAGGTTTTCCATGTTTTTCTGTTAAAGATGCAATAAAGTGGCAGGATTGGGCTAAGGAGCAGTATTGGAAAGAACTTCAAATATGCTTATAACAGATGACTCAAGAGAAGTGTCTGCATAACATGTTGAAAACATTCAGTAAGAAGGAGACAATCACTTCCGAAATTCAATCGACAGCCTTGAGAGACAAACACCAAACACCATGGATACAGAAAGGAGAGGATGGGTGAAAGTTTGACACAGCCTTTGAGAGGAAGTAAGAGTAAATCTGTGATCTGTGGTAGAGTGAACAGAAAATCACCCAGGAATTAACTAGGTTAAAAAAAACAGCAGAGAATTGCTGATTTTGG
Organism: Geospiza fortis; assembly: GCF_000277835.1. Classification (NCBI taxonomy): domain Eukaryota; kingdom Metazoa; phylum Chordata; class Aves; order Passeriformes; family Thraupidae; genus Geospiza; species Geospiza fortis. Next base: position 2,048,975 of record NW_005054352.1, on the reverse strand, counting down.
GCAGGAAATACAAAAGCATCAGGCTTTTGCCCCCTATGGTGCTGAGTTTTTTGCAGAAATACTTGGAATTAATTCCAAACAATCAGAAGTAAACAGAAAAAGCAGTGAACTTATTAGAGGAATTCAGCAACAAAATACTAGAACAAAAGAGAGATTATTGGCGATTTTCAGTGATTAATATGGAATTCAGGAAAAAAAAAAGATAACTGTTCTCAAATATTTCAAGGAAATGAACAGAGAATATGTGCCAAAGCAAACTTTAATGTGACCTTAAGAATCTATACTACTATTTAGACATGATTTAAAATAAAAAAGGGAAAAACACCCCAAAGAAACAAACAGAAGGAAGCTTCTTAACCAAGGTGTTTTAGAGTCTGGAGTGCTTTTCAAAGAGAAGCAGAACAGTCCCATTGATTTAGGTACTGGACTTTAGCTAAAGGGCAAAGCAATAGCTAGTAAGGCATATAGGCCACCCTGCTCAGGACTTCTAATGATCTCATATTCTTTCCCAAATGTCAACGATGTAATTCTTTGTTTCATAGCCTGAAATCATTGGAGTACTCTCAACTATAATGAAGACAACTGAAGTGAAATAGGAAAAAAGTAAGAAAATTTCACAGTGGTATTGGGTGTGGGGGTGGGAGTGGGGATATTACCATTTTTGACTCAGTTTAATGCATTTTAAGATCCACTTCCTTTTTTTCAGTCTAATTAATTGGTCATTTCCTGACATACACAGATTCTATAAACATTAATTAGTTGAGGTAATACTTGAGCTGCTCTCTCACTCTCTAGGTGCAAGTGTGGAACCAAGAATTTTCTGCATTTGGAACATGCAGCTCAGTGGCTTTACATTTTACTTTTAAAGAAAACTGTCACATTTTTTTAAATTTAAATTCTAACCTTTGTTTAAATTTTTATTTTAGCATTGGCTCAGTTACTGTTTGATGTCAAGACCCTGGCTGAACCTTTGAATATTGAACTGTTGTTTAGTTATTATTTACTGTCAGTATCTATACCTTATATTGTAGCTAAAGCATGGCAATGCCAAGATCCATTTCACAGTTTATCAGCAAATACTTCTTAAAAATCAAAACAAAAGGGGGAAAAGAAAGATCACTTACCTTGGAATACCTAGAATTGAAATTTTTCTCACCTGAATTCTTAGTTGCCACATTGTTCAAGATTCTAAAATATGTGCTATGATTTTTTTTCTGAGCATTTAAAACCACTTTTATATTTCCCTGCCCCCCTCCCCATTCAGGCTTCCATATACTTTGGGAGCAGAAGAAGTCTTTGAAAACTGAAAAGTCAGCTTTGGCTTGTAAAGCACACAATTTGATTACCCCAATTTGTTGTTTGCTTATGAATTTCATTTAACCATTTGTGTTGTGCTTGGCTTTGTATTTACATTCAGCACATGGAAACAGTTACGCTACTTATGTAAAATACAATAGACAAAACTTTTCCTGAAATGACCAGTTTAGTCTTAGAGTTTCTGTACAATTCCCCTCTTGAGCAGGTAATAAGAGAAAAATCACATATTGAATGATATTCTTAGAAAAGCATATTTTAATCGGTTCCTGTACACCATCATGTTTTCCAAGATGGCAGTACCGTGAAACAATATTAGTATCTATTCAAAGCCAAGCAGATCACAGCTAGCAGGTAGATTTTATTAGAGAATAAGTATATTAAGCCACAAGGGATAAAACTGAATAGGTTGAAGGCTGACTGAACCCTGAATGTTATCCACCTTCCTATGTTAAATTTGTCTGGCTTGCAACTTTAACTAAGTCGTCCCTGAAAACAGTAAAAGGAGGCACTGTGTATATTGCGGAGGACCTAACTTCCAGAAGGCATTAATGGCACCAGAATTCATGTGGATTTCTGTTTCTGCAAGGATCTCACTTCACTGATTCACCCTTTTTTATTGCACAGAAAGTGTTTTCATTTCCATAAGTAACATAAGTAGAAATTAACTCCTTAAAGTTTACAGGTCTACCTTGACTGTATGTATGCCTCAATATTTTCTTTTTCCTACAGTATCAGCTGGCTTAATAGAAGCATGGCTTTTCCCTAAAAACCTTTATCCATCTTGCCTTATATATAGGGACTGAAGTTGGGTCATTCAAATTTAGTTTAAAGGAGTACTGATGAGAAAGCATTTTCATCTGATAAACAGTGGTCTATAGGTTTCGCTAAAAAGAATAACTAATAACTTATAACTTATGAGATGGAACTAAGCTTTGATGACACATATATTTTGAGAAGGTTTCAGTGGCCTTCTGTGCCTACTGCATTGTAATGCCCCAGGTCATGTCCTCTGCTAGTGAGAAACCAGACAAAGGAGCTGGGTCAGAAGAAAGCTTTATCTCCTGTAGATTCTGATTAATTTGCTCATATAGACTTCGGCATGTGCCTCTCCTTCTGAGTTACAGTCCCCAGCAAGCTTAGGAAGAAACAATTAAAAATTTGGTGGTGCAGCCTCTGTTGATTTAATGAAAATGAAACATTTTCATGAAAGTGCATGGACTTAATTGATATTTTTCAAGGTGACATATATCCCTTCAGTAAAATCAGTTTTTTTGTTTAATCTTAATAGAATTAAAAAAAAAGATTTAATGCATAGTCAAGTCACAAATATAAAACTCTGTGATCTCTGCAAGTGAGATTACAATTACTTTTATTTTTTGCTTGGCCTTGCTGAATGCAGGTACCTAAGAGTAGTCTGAGATGTAATAAAAGCTTGATTTAATTTCAATTCCTGTAGATAAGCTGAAAGCTGCTGCTGTACAGGTGAAAGAAAAAGCACAATGTTGTAGAAATAAGCATTTTTGGAACACATTTTTTCTGTTCTTTTTCACGTGTTTTTGCACATCTCACTTGAATGCAAATAGAATTATGGGTGGAAATCTTTCTTCTTGTTTTTTTAAACTTTGTTGTGGCATAATACAAGTTAATTGTAAAACTTCGGGAAAGGTCATGGAATACTTGCATCTAAAAAGAAGTATTTGTTGAAATATTTAATAATTTATTTTTGAAGTAAATTCTTGAGGTTATCATAATCAGGATTATTAAATGATGTCTATTTACATTTTCCTTTTCTTAAAGCTGAAAGCATTTCGTGTGCTTATTTCATTATTTCCCGGCAGAAAAGAAACTCATTTTAAAGTTTCATCTTTGGTTGTGCAGGTCTCCCTCAATGCAGAAGTGGAAAGAGAAATACTTATCAAAAAAGAGAAAATATGTATATAAATAAGTGGAAATTGGTGAACAGCTTAAGGGACAGATCTAATTTCCTTTAGAACACTTAAATTAATCTTGGCAATTAATTAACTGCATTTAAAGCTTTCGCTGTCCCCTTAACTTTCAGGTTTTGTGATGCTGGAATTGCTTTATGCAGAAACTGACCTATTTTATTTCCTTCTTCATGCATATTTTAGGACAGGAAAGTTAGAGCCATCCCAATGTATTATATATACTGTAATTATTTTGTGGTTGTATTTGTGTAGTTTCAATGCAGATAAACTTTTTTTCATGCTCTTCTTAACCAGTTACCTTCGATAAGAATTTAAGTGACCTCTTTCTTTCAGAAACTATTACAGTTGCAAGACCTACATATTCTATTTCCATATGCACTGCTGCTATTTATTGAAATATGCTGTTTTCCTTTAGCTCTGTTATAGTCAAATACAAAAACTAACACTGCTATAAATTCATTGAATCAGCAAGCAAGCTTTAATAAAACTGGACTATAAGGGTGTATTTTGACTTAAAACTATGGAAGAAACCAATGAAGGTATAATAATGTTCTAGATCATGAGAATACGAAGAAATCAAATGTGAATGAATAAGGTAACAAGAAGTGATATTTTCATTATTCAACCTAATAAAGTTGGAACAAACATTTCTGCAAGGCTTGTGGCTACCAAAACATGTTCAGTTTACCTGCACATCTACCTAACATGTCTAGCTTTCTGCATCTGAAAGTTCCCTAATGTTTTACAAGAGTATGATTTGTCCAGAGAAGAAATATTTTGTCTCTTTCCAAACTTTTCCTTTTCTGGACCCTTTAAAAAGTTTGAAAGAGTAAATGTAAAATTATGTAAATTAAGGTGATATAGCAAGCATACGCCTGAAAAACAGTCTATGAGTTTCTTACCTCAGCTTTTATTTTCCACACAACTGACGCAAGCTTCAGTTTGAGTTTCTGCTCAAGCTGAATCTTGGCTGCAAGTATCATTCTGGAGATGATTATCTAATCTATTTAGATTAGATGTTAGGAAGAAATTTTTCCCTGTGAGGGTGGTAACTGGCACAAGTTACATGAGCAGCTCTGGATGCCCCATCCCTGAATATATTCAAGGCCAGGTTTGACAAGGCTCTGAGAAAACTGGTCTAATGAAAGGTGCCTGGAATTAGCTGATCTTTAAGGTCCCTTTTAACTCAAATCACTCTTATGATTCTGTGTCAGAATTTTCTGTCTTCATGTCTCTGAAGCACTAGAACCTGAGAAATTATTCAACTTGTCTACATTAAAAAGGCCCGCTATTGACCTAACTCTTTTGTCAATCTCTACTCTTTCTGCTATGCCATTTTCATGCGGCACTAAACAGATATTGGTAGAGGTTCTAGGAAAGCAGCCAAGATAGAAAAAATGGCTTGATTTGCTTAAGAAAAAATTCTCCTTGTAATACAGATTTGACAATAGCATTTTTCTTCCCTATACATCCTGCTGAAATCTCCTGACACATATGCAACAGTTTGCTGGTGTTTGGAATTGGTTTGGTTTATCTAATCTAATCTAATCTAATCTAATCTAATCTAATCTAATCTAATCTAATCTAATCTGTTTTTCATTGATGTGAAACTCATTAAGTCGCTGTTTCTTTCACAGAATTCAGTGCTACTTTTCTAAGTCTCTGACTGGTTTGAGAATTGAATATGACTGTATTTGGTCTGCAATGTTTTACTGTAAAAATTATGGCTATAATATGTCATAAGGAAAACATGTCCACAGCACAATGTTGACATGACAGAAACTCTTCTGTGTCCCACAGACTCGGGCTTCTTCAAAGGAGACTGGGGAGGTGTTTCCTCTAAATTTTGCCTAAACGTTTGCAAAACTGCTACAAAGTCAAGTTTGTAACATATAGAGGTGCTAAAAATCAGAAGAATTGCATCTTTTTTTTTCCTCCTTGCACATTTGTTCTGTTGTTACTGAAATCTTAGTGCCTCATAGAAAATTTTGGTTAGAGCTAAGAGAAATGTTGAGTGAAAGAAGTTATGTGTTGGCATATTGGATTTCTCCTGGTCAGGAAAAAGGTGATGGATATATAAATTTTTGTAGGCATTATGTTGCATTTTCTGGATCTGTTTTTTGCAATATATTCCTAGTTGGTATTTGAGCAGTGGCCACCTCATGCTGGTCTTCCAATATCTCTTGTTTGTAACTTCTTGTTGTTTTCCAAACCTTATATCTGGACAAGCAGCTTCCTGGTTGGGCTGCGGAAGCTGCTTAGATGAGGAAAATTGTCCTGCAAGAGGATTAAAACTAGTCCAGGTGTAAGGGATATTCTTCTTGCAGAATGACAGTGTGGTAGTTTTGTAGGACTAGGAAAGACATCTAACCAGATATTGTAAATTATTTTCCATGAAATGAGAATTATGATTGCTTTTGCTTTGGTTAGAAGAATGGGAATATGCTACCCTTATTCACTTGTTAAGAAATACTGAGAAAAACCCTGGTCTATAGTTATATAGCTAGAACAGGTAACTCTTCTGTCTGCACTGCTTTTTGAAAATTTTCAAACATTCTGTTCTGCTAGTCTTTGTAGATATTTCTACCAAATCTTGAATGGCCACTCATCTACTGCCTGTACAAATAAGGCAATAAAACTTTTAGTATATTCTTAGAAACTCAAAAAATTGTAAGCAAAATATTTCTAGAGCACTACACTGAATTTAACAGCCTTTCAAAAATTCCCATAGTTTTAAATTTTTTAATCGGAAGTTCTGTTCTAAACATGGAAGTGAGCAACTGGAAAGTTGTATGATAATGCTAATATTTGGTATGAGCTTAGTTAGCTTTATTTCTCCTCTGAAACCAAGGTTTATAGAAAAATCAGCTATAGCAAGATTTGCATTTTGTAGCTGATTAAATATTCTTACTATCTGGAAGTTGGAGTGCAATAATTATTTTCCCAGTGGGTCTGTCTATTCAAAATATGGCTCTTGCAACCTTGGATTAAATACCTTCCAAAGTGGTTTTTGACATAACATATGATACCTCTATAAAATTATCTGTGTTATTTGCCAGGTGTGCTTTTGGTTTTATATAAACTTTGAAATTATATGGGTCTCATGTTGCTTTAATTGTCATAGTCCTCTAGTAGGAGGGAGAGGCTTCCCCAAAAAAACTTTGCAGGGCAAAAGTAATTGTGAGGGACAATAATTATTGGAAAGATGGTGCTTATATCTTGCGCATGTAGTCGAGTTTGCTGGCATTTGTAAGGATTTTTGGTGCCTCTAATTAAATTAAATATTATCAAAGTAGAAAAAAATCAATTAAATAGACAGAGGGATTGAAAAAATTGAGAATTCTAAAAACTGTGAAAATAATGTGCAAAATGTATGAGGATCAGCTGAAGTAAAAACATTTAATCTGTGCACTGTATTATCACTTTCTTTCCCAGGTCTTTCTGGAGCATATGTACCTATAAGAAAAGCAATAGTCACAGATAATATCATGTTGCCAGAAAGTTGAGGTGTCACACCTAGGATTAGCTGGGGTTTAGCAGAAGGACAAGGTCATTGCCAGGGCTCTCCAATTACTGCTGGTATCACTACCTTTCCTAAAGTGTCAAATGACAACAAGCTTTTGAAGGCTAAATCCAGCAACAGCAGCTTCTAGATGGGCTGGTGGTAAATGAGCGACACTGAGTCTGAGAGTTTTTTGGTGTGATAAATTCACAATGAAGATGACTTTCATTTCCAACATAAGCTATTTATTATTAGAATTGCACCTACAATCTGTGATGCAAAATGCCTGGCCCTGATGAGAGAGAGGTTTTAATAAAGTTAATGACAATTCCCAGGGATATTTGGGATAATTAATAATTGCTATTATGATAAATTTTCAGTAGCTTTTGTTTCACTTGTTAGACTCAGCTAAATTTATAGTGTTCCTTTAATTAATGGGGATTTGGGGTGCTAACCTGTCAAAGGGCTGTATGGTTTAATTCTTAGAATTGAGATGCAGTGGGTCCCTGTAACCAGAGGGCTAACAAGATGAATGTTATTTTTTTACTCTTTAACCAATTTGATTCCTGCTTCCCTGATAAACAAAAAATGACCCAATAATACCCGTTTTTGGGGGCAGTGAAGGTGGAACAGGAGAAAAAGGAGAGTTTGCATGTAGTATGGCAGTTTCACAAGTAAAATTTACAGGATTCCCTAGAATTTGTCTCAAAACACTTAAGGAGGTTTCAGAGTGTTCTACCAGTAAGCCACAGAACAATTAATTTCTACAGGAAATTGTATTTATTTCCTATTGTTCTTTAAGCTGATGGATTACTTTTCCTTACTATCCTTAGTTTTTAGGACCTGAAAAGAGGTTAATGAAATTCAGCCCATCCTTAAGGTCATTCTTTTATCCTGGTAAAATTTTGTGCCCTGTACTCCTCTTTGGTGTGGCCTATGGTTGGTTATCATCCCAGGGAATATGCTATTGGATGGGTGTTCTGGTTTGAAGGCAAACCACTCGGAGGAATTAACTCCACACAAATATGTTGTGAGAGATTCCAAGTCAGAACCACACTTTAATAGGAAAAATTACAATAAAGGCAACAGCATAGAAACACTGGTTTATACCAACAAAATCAGAATATAACCTGACACCCTGCTGATCTAGGTGGTGGCAGCAGTCTGATTGGAGTGATGGATGCAGTCCTGTTGAAGCAGTGATCCTCTAGAAAGGTCTGGTCCATCTCTGGAGGTCCAGTGGTGGTTATCAAGAGCTCTTCTCTGCTGAGAATCCAGTCATGGATATTGTGGTGTTCCAAGCTCCAGATTACATACAGGTAGGAACCTTCGGTTCCTCCCCCAGGGAGGGTCATGGCGCAATGTGATGCTGTAATTCTAGGAGACAATCTGGGAGAGTTTGATGGCCCGTTAGCAGAGATGGCCTCCCAGAGGGTGGCTGCTGTTTCCTTGGAAGGAGTAATGGAGAAGATAATGGACACTGCCCCAGTCATTTTAACAGCTCATGTAGACGGTACTAGAATATGTACTTTTGGTTACATTTTCCATTGTAACCCAAGACAATGGGTGAGATATCCCAGTCCATGTGAGATGCTGCTAGGCTGTAGTGATAACTGTGAAGTGCAGCCTTGGAAACTAAATTCACTTTCTGAATGGCATGGTCTGAAAATTTTGAAGGAATTTTTCCTTCGGGAATTTTTTGGAAGGAAATGCAAGGGTGCAACTCTGGGGATTCGGCAGTGTCATGGTTTAAGAGTGGTGAAACATCCCAGTGCTGCTCACTCTCTTTACCCCCTCTCCAATTGTGTCAGGATGGAGAGGAGAATTGGAGACATGTAAAAGTAAAGATCATGGGTTAAGATAAGAACAGTTTACTGTAAACAGCAATAATATAAGAAAAACTATCAGTAGCATCAATGATAATAGCAGAACGAGCAAGATAAGCAAATTATTCACCTGCAATCGTTCACTATGCCTGGTGCCACCCAATCTCAAATTGCAAACAGGGAAAATGTCCCTATCACCCTTTTCATGGTGTGAGGTGATATAGAATAACCTCAGGACCTGTCCGAGTCCCTCCTGGCTGCTGCAAAAATTAACCTTGTCCTGGCCAGAACCAGGAGATGCAGCAAATTCAGCAAGCTCTGTCTGTAACTTGCAAATATTTGAAGAAAAAAACAAAACAGAAAAAAACAGCATTTGAAGCTGTTATTTATAAAGCAAACTGAAGTTTATGAAAGCAGTATAATGAATGCATAGCTCCCAAAAATTTAAAATGAGGTAATTTCCTTGCAGTCCTTCAGAAAAACATCTCAGCACTGATCGCCATTACTATTCTCAAGCCATTGCCTTTCTACATTGTCATAAACCTCCCTGCATTTAACCAAATCTCAGGCTGCATTTCTTGCAAAGACTTAAACTCAAGGGTAAAACAGCTTTCTCATCCTCTGCTCAGCCCTTTTGTATAAATAGCTTTTGGTAATTTTACCTTGTTTTTCTTATTTCTCATATGAATAATTTTCTTTGAAAAGGATCTCATATGAGTACAACATTGTAGAAGATGCATGGAGAATACTAGAAAAAAGGCTGTTGTCAAACAGTCTTTCAAACATGCATTGACTTCTTTAATAGAATTGGTTGGTTGTGATTTAAATTTTAAAAAATCTATGTACCAAATCAACCTAAATGCTGATTTATTTCTGTTCTGTTCCAGAAGTTGATTTTACAAGGGAGTCTTATTGTGCCCTATAAGGGCTTTTGAAGAGAAATCTTGATGCTGAAGTTGATAGAAGTTTCATTTTGGTATTTCTAACTGTGAACAAGAGAAAGACCCAATATCCAGCAAGAAATTACAACATGCCAGTTCTATTAATCATAGTGTTATTACTATCTGTTAACTTAGACACAGTGATTTGGAAGAAGTATCAATAGCAGTTTTATGTATGAGGACTCCTGTCACTCCTTTCACCAGAAAATTAATATTTCAGGCAGGGCAGTGGGTTTACACTCTCATGTGATACTCAAATTCTGCACCTGAAAATCTCTATTGAAGAAGGCCAATGAAGAAAATTGAAATTATGTTTTGCTATGTCGTTCAATATCCTTCAAAATATCGTTCAAAATCCAACTATTTTGACATTGGGTTTTCACACAGCTTTTCAGTTGAACAATTTTGGTGAATGACTCAGTACTCAAGCCTGGACAAAAACTTGCAGAAAAACAGCAACGACAAAAAGTCTCTGAACCAGAGTTTCAGTCTGAGTTTCTGCTCTCTTGAAAGTGATCATGTGTGACTCAGGTTCCTTTTGTTTTTGGGAACTCACAGTTTTTCTCTTTCCAGGGGAGTTTTCATAGTCATGAGCTGGGCTGAGATGTAGCTGAGAGCAACAATATTTCCCAAACACAGACACAGAGTGGAAAACGTAGGGGGTTTAGTTCCATTGTTTTGCTTCTCTACTTTCAGATAGTTTATTAATCATATGTATTGTGAATTTACCATTCTAATAGCAGATTCCTCATGGGACTGTGTTTTATTTTTCATCATCTATGATATTCCTTTTTACAACACAAAGTTGAGTTTTTCTATCTTTCTTCAAGGGAAGAGAGTGTGCTTTGCATTTATTCCCTCCACCCTTCCCCCACCCCGTCCCTGCCATAAGGGCTCCCATGAGCTCTAATATTAAGTCAGTCTCGACTAAAGTGGGTCTAGGTCTAGGTCTAGGTCTAGGTCTGTTCTAGGTCTGTACTCATCTCAAACCAAACAGGATTGTGTTTGCAGGAGACTGGTGACCTGGAGGCACTCACTTTGAAGACACCTGCTTTCTGCCTTTTTTGGAAACATTCTGACCTCTGGGAAAGTATTGTATTGAAACTTCTTCTCCAGGAAGTATTGTATTCTGACATTGTTGATACCATTCTAGCTTGTAATGAAAATAGATGTCTGATGCATTAGATTCAAGAAGATTCATCTGCCCTCAGTTCTCCCTAGTTCTTGCGCTTATCTCTTTCCTTTGAGCACATGCAGATTGTGTATGATTTGTTGTACAGTTATTAGATTTGATCCCCTAACATCAGTTACTACTCTCGCAGAAATTTGCATGTCGAACTTTACACAACAAATGAGTTGTGCAAATTAGCAAACTAGATGAGAACATCATATATCAATCAGAAAAAATATCAACAGATTCTGAATATTTGTCCTTAACATCAGTAGCCTTCAACCTCATCCAGCTGTGCTTCAGTGGCACTGGTGTTTATTTAATGTCCCTGCAAGTACTCAAACTAATAATGTGCTAGGTAAAAGCTGTTGTAGGTTGACATCTAAGTGAAACTCAACAACACATATAAATGATTAAAATATTTATATTAACTCCACTGTGTTTAAAGACCTTTTAAAATGTCTTTATAGGATTTATGTGCAGTCTCTCTGTTGTGCAGGTTAGAAAAACATCCATTTCTGACTACAGCATGATAATTAATTTAACAGTTCATTGACCACCACTGCTTCTGTAAAATCTGAACTTCTACCCTCCTTCTTACATTAAATCATAAATAGATTCTGCTGTTCAATCTTCATGATGGTGAAAGTGGATCACCATGATTCAAAATTAGAACTACTCTCAGGCTGCGTTGCAAAAGTTTTAACCAGGAATGAACAAGCTCTTGGGCTTTTAGCTTAGGGTGCAAGCTTAGATTTTAAAGGTCAAATTTAATCCAAAGCCACGTTGAATGAATTTCTTATTATTTTTGCATTTTTTTTTCTTTTCAATAACTTGGATATCACACTGCTCCAATTATTGAATGGTGACAAGGAACTGAATAGCACTAGGAACCAAATAGCACCAGAGACAGATAAATTAGATTCCCCTCATTCAAGTTGTGCTTTAAAGTTCAAAGCAACTTTAAAAGTAGTTTGAATTAACAAGATGAAACTTACAGATGACAGATACTTTTCTATCCAAAGTGTGCAACCACCACATTATGAAAAGTCAGGCTAGGATATATACTGGGACACAACAATAGAAGTGTAATATGTAAACTTTTCTTATTTTGGAGTGTGTTTTTGTTTTGTTATACTTTTTAAAAAAATATTTTAGAGTGGTTAGATTCTGTCCTTGTGGAAAGGGCACAATTTTCTCATCTTTTCTCATTTGGGTTTATGTAAGCTGACATTTGCCATGTCATTTGTCTCACTCTTAGATATTTAGAGGCTCTTGGCCAAAGAATCCTTTTGGGAGCTGGCTTTCTAGACTCAGGACTGATGTTGCTTTCTGGGTGAAGCCTTCTAACCTCTTCAAAGATTTGACCACAAAGCCCTTATTTATAACAACCAGTCACAAGGTGATCATCCTGCATGACCTGTGGAATATACTACACACTATTTTTAGGCAGCACAGAATGCTTCTCAAAGAATTCCTGCAGAATTATTATTCAATGTTAAACCACATAAATGGTCCCAAAGAAAAGAAAATCAAGACAGAGTAGATAGAGGTTTGACTAATATCTCTGCTGTTCTTGGCCATCTTGAGTTAGTGACTTTTTCACTTTAAAAAGAAAAAAGAGCAGTTATAATTTAAAGGTTAAATGAAATGTCTTGGTATTATGCTTATAAAAAAGTGTGCATACACGTATAAACTTATATATTCTGTCTTGTAATACTGTAATTTTACACAAATACGCTTTGTCATTCTTTTATTTTCCACAGAAAGTGGTTATTCATAACCATGAAATGAATAGTAACATGATTTAAGCAAAAAAATACCTACCACAAATCAGTGATCTAAATGTGAATTGAACACAAATGTACAAATAAATGCACACTGAATATAAAGAATGAAAAAAAAAGCTTTTTACTTTGGCACAAAATTTGAAAACACTTTCTGTAAATACTTCATAAGAACATGTGTAACAGAAAAAGACTTAGGGCTCTGTGAAAAGGACAGGGAATTGGAACAAATTTCAATATTTAAACAGGGCCTACTCCTGAGTTTAGCAAATCACTTAATGAAATTCAAATACCTAAAGAATTGAATAAGTGTTGAATAAGAGTTATAGAAGAATTTAAGCATTCCAAGTTGTTTATGAAAATTTTTTTACTGTGATTTATAAAATTACAATATATATTTAGCTGTTAGGGGTGTTAAGAAATAATTTGATGAGAAAATTGTAGTGCTGCATGGTCATTTCATGCAACAAAAAGAAACTGTATTCATTAATTTAAATTTTTTTACAGTGAATTATTACAGTAGGACTTGAAAAATTTGCACTCTTATTCACTGTGGTTAATAATTTATTATATAACTCTCCAGCTGAGCTCTGCCACACTATGCATTTTCATAGTCTTGTGAAACTGGACAATTTTTTGTTTTTTATCTCACTTTCAGACATTTGTTTAGATCTTGAGAAAATCTGAAATGCTGAGCAGACAGGTAAATACTTTTGTCATAATAACACTTTGTGTTTATTTGAGAGTTTTAGTAATTCTATTTTAAACATCAACTTTCAAGAATTTAAAGTCAGTAATAGAATGCATTCATTTTACTTAAATTTGGCATCAGCTTTGCCAAAAAAGAAAGTTTTTATATAAGGAGATATATATGTGCTTTTCGTACAAATGATACATAATATACACATAATGTCATAGGTGAAAAGTGCTATTTTTAAATAGAAGAAACTCCCAAAATAAAAGTACACTTTACAGATCTACCTAAAAGTTTTTAAAGTACCTTTTTTCAAATCTCTCTCTCCACATATATACTCCCAATTTCTGACTGTTATCAGTTATTCTTGCCTTCACTGTAAAAGTTTTTTATAGACATGTTCAGTTATATTGTGCTATGCCTTCAACAGACCTCACCAGTTGAATATGGTCAGCTCTGTTCTACAGACAAGGGAAAAACAATGGTGCTGATCCACATTTCTTCTAAGTATTAAGCTCAGTGGTGTGGAGCTATTCTTTAAAAAGGAGGTCAAACAAGATCCTGATTGCTCCTGCCTTAAGAAAACCTTGATACATTTTGTAAATTGAAAACTCCTGGTTAAAATTTGTAGAGAGGTTTCTGTTATTTTAAATTATTCTTATGACATCATTTGGCCCTGGTCCTCTATCCTAAGGATTTGTTAACACATTGCTCATAAGAATGTTGTGATTCAGCGTAAGAGAAATCTTTAAAGCTGTTTTTTGGTACTCTCAGCACTGGGGCTTTTTGTGTTTTGTTGGTTTGTTTGCTTAGGATTTTTGTTGTTCTCCTTTTTTTTGAATTGTGACATACTGAAAGATAACTAAGCACCATCTTGAAAATGTAAAGGAAGTGTTGCATTTTTAGAAGCCTTTTTTTTTTCCCCAATGGTTTCAACTCTTACAGTTTAATCCCTTTATATAGGCAACCCTCCAGAAAACAAGTATCTTTGAAAAGCTGGCAATACCTAGAGATACTGAGATTAAAACAAATAGTGTTGTTCCATATTCTGTATTTTTTTATAGTTTCCAAAAAGCTATTTAATTCTTACTACCACAAGCTATTCAATACATCAGTGATGCAGTATGATTAGAACTATCTTATATAGTCTCAAAAAAGGGGTAACAGTGAGAAAACATTCATGCAGGAGATAGGAAAGCTTTAGAAGTGTTCAGAAAAGCTTAGTAAGGGTAATTAAATTTTTAATTATTTTATTAAAGGGAAGTTAACTTGGGATCTGTTGTTTCTATCTTTTTGCAAGAAAACACAGCAGAATTTAGTGAAACCAAAAAAATTTGAAACCACTTAATGGAGGAAGAATCTATCTGAGCATCAAAATTGGGCAAAGCAAACATTAAAAACACTGAAGATCTTTTAAAAATCTGGCATTTTTTACACTCAAGTCAGGGATCAGCACTAAAGGTGAATGTTTCTCTGTAGGTAAGCTCTTGAATCCTCTTCACTTAAATTGTTCAATAAGTGATTCACTTTAAGGGACAGAAAACAGGGCTAAATAAACCTCTTGTGTAATCTGGTATGACAACATCTACATTATCTAACTGTAAAGTCTGTGTAATGACAAACAGAATTTTCCAAAATTACACTTTAGTCTGATGGTTTCCTTGGGATAGTAGGAGTAGAACAAATTATTCAAAGCTAGAACTTTGCTTTATATCATCAATGCATATAAACTCAATTTAAATCAGCTTTCTGTTATTATTTCAGTGGCCATTATATATAAGCATTTTTTACCAAAGATTAATTAGCCCATATTACTTCTTAAAAAGTACTAGTGAGACAGAAAATTCTCCATCAAAGTTATAAGAAATAGTTAAATGATTCTGTTTACATTCAGAAACAGGAAACAGGAGTGGCAGAAATTTCATGAAAGAGATTAATTTCTGAAAATTATTTTGTTCAATATTTTTGAAGGGATGAGGAATAAGAAATGACAGTTTCTTAACAAATCATTCCAAATGCACAATGTGAAAGAGAAATATCCCTATTTTATGTAAAAGATGCTCTAGATTTCTTGGAAAATAGTTAATCCATACAAAAAGATGTCCCCTGAAAGAGGGCCAAGGTTTTGGTGCAATGTGTGTCTTGGTAGCGTGTAGTATGAATCTAAGCTGCAAAAGGAAAGTTTTAACTTGTGCTTTTCCTCTATCCAGTTTGGGAATAAGAAATGTCTGCTATGTGTAGAAGGATAGTACTGTCATATGAGGTCTTAGATGAATTCAAAGAGAAATGAAGTCCTACCATAGAACAAACCATGTGCCTATTTTTGCATAGCACTGACCTGCTCATTTTTAAGTTTAATTGTGTTAATGACACTGAATACCTTACAACTCTCAAGTTCTTGAAAGATCAGACTCTGAGTGCTGAACACTTATCTTTACAGGACTTCTTACAATATATCTTTGAGTTACACTGAAGTAGAAAAAAAAAAGAAATTACAGCCAAAAATTTTATTTTGCATATGATTCAAAGGAACTGCTAATGAGCTTCAGAGGAAGAAGAAGAAGCAGGAAATAAAATGACAAGATATCCTTGCCAGCTTTCTCAAATTATTTTAGAAAAATGCAGGCAAAAGTCGAAGGACTTAAAATTTTTGACATTTGCCCTTTTATCCCAAGGAAATTTTTCCAACAGCTTTTTTTTGTTTTAAACTCAAGTGTCAAACATGAAACAGAAGAAAAGCCCTGTGATGAACTTGAGATATGGCAAAGCCTTAATAACTAGAGTATGTGCTATTTTTAAAAGAGTTTGTGGACTCAGAGCCTTGTGCTGTTGTTTTCAGCTATAAGCTGGCTGTTTTACTCTATGTTTTCTTTAAGTGTGATTTCATCGAGCTCTGTGCTCTGTCTGGGTGATGTATCTCAGTGCAAACAGCTCACTGTTAGCCATTATGTACCTATTAGCACTGATTGCTTTCTGATAGCACTTCACCAGCTGGTTTCACTCACTTTGACAGGTTTGGTGCTTTGTTTAACCTTTAAACTAGTGGGGCAATAACATTGCTGACAGAATTGGAGAAATAATTAAGGAAAACTTAGTCAAGGCATAAGAAAACAATTGTAACAAGGCAGATCCTTCTGGTGGGTTGGAGTTGTCAGTTAAAAGAGGAAAAGGATGGGGCAGACATGTGGCCAGAACATAGTACAGCATAGCTACTTTCCATTTAATCTGAAAGAATCCAGATATTATTACGACTTTACTAATCTGAATTTTTCTCTCTGTTGGTACTTACTGCTCTAGGCCAGGAAAATTTTTTTCTCTGTTTTTTTTCACAGAAGGTATAATAGCAGTGAGAATACTTGCAATTTAGGGAACATTTCTAGTTTGATTTATAAGAGAAAAAGAAAACCTCAGCATTTTTAAACATTGTCTGTAAAAAAAAAAAAAAGTCACAGAATCACAGAATAAACTGAGTTGGAAGGCACCTAGAAGGATCATTGAGTCCAGCTTCAAGCCCTTCATAGTATCATCCCTCAGAGTCACACTGTGTACCAAAGAGCATTGTCCAAACGCATCCCAAACTCTGTCAGACTTGGTGCTGTGACCAGTTCCCTGGGGAGCCTGTTCCAGTGCCCAGCAACCTCTAGGTGGAGAACCTTTTCCTAATATTCAGCCTAAACTGCCCCCCGCCCCCGACACAGCTTCAAGCCATTCCCTTGGTTCTGGACACTGGTCACCAGAGAGAAGAGATCAGCATCTGCTCCTCCTCTTCCCCATGTGAGGAAGATGTAACTGCAATTAGGTCTCTCCTCAATCTCTTTTTCTCCAGGCTGAGCAGACCAAGTGACCTCAACTACTCCTCATACGGCTTCCCCTCAAGGCGATTCACCATGCTTGTTGCCTTTCTCTGGACACTCATTAATAGTTTAATGTCTTTTTTATATTGTGGTGCCCAAAACTGCCCCCAGCACTCAAGGTGAGGCTGCCCCAGTGCAGAGCAGAGCAGAGCAGAGCAGAGCAGAGCAGCCTCTGCCTTACCCATACCCCTGTTTGTGAAGTGACCATCCTCATCCTGTAATGGGCCAATGTTGTTTTTATATTCCCTATTGTCATTAATATATTTGAAAAAACTCTTTTTATTGTACCTCACGGTTTTGGCCAGCTTCAGCTCTGTGTTTTGGCCACATAAATGTTCTCCCTACAGTGGCAGCAGCATCTCTGTATTCCTCCTGCATCATCTGACCTTCCTTCCACTGGTCATATAACTTCCTTCTTTTGCCTTATTTTCAAGAGAAGAGTCCTGTTCAGCTAAGCCGGTCTTCTGTCTTACCCGCTTCACTTCTGGTGTCTGTGAAATGCTGCTTCTATGTCCCTAGAAAGTGATGTTTAAAAATGACAAGCACTAACAGACTCCAGCACCTGCAAAAACATTTTTCCAGAGGACCTTACTAATCCCCTGAGCAGCCTGATGTCCGCTCTCCTCTCTCTGCAGGGTGTCCCTGCCTTCAAGGGAGCCAACAGCTTGTCCCAAATTTGTATAATCTGTGAATCTGCTTAGTATCCTTTCTAGTCCTACATCCATGTTCATGAAGATGTTGGAGAGCACAGGGCCAAGAATGGAGCCCTGTGGAACCCCACAGGTGACACGTCACCAGTCTGATGTCACTGCATTCACCCTTTGTGCTAAACCCCTGAGCCAGTTGCCCACCCATGATGTGTTTATCCAGCTGTGTGCTGCACATTTTATCCATAAGGATACTATGAGAGAGAGCATTGAAAGATTTCTGAAATCCAAAAGGATTATCTCCACTGGCTTGCCTTGATCAGCTAGGTGGGTTACCTTGTCATGAAAAGAAATCAGGTTTGATAAGCAGGACTTTCCTCTCATGAAGCTGTGCTGGGTCTGACTGAAGGACTGCATTGTCTTTCAGGTGTTTTTTAATACCTCCCTAAATAATCTCCATAAATTTACCAAGCACTGAATTGAGACTGACAGGCCTGTAGTTTGCAGGGTCCTCCTTCTTGCACTTGAAAACTAGGACAATGTTTGCCAGCTTCCAGACAGCTGGGACATCTCCAGATTGCCAAGACCTCTCAAAGAGCATCTACAGAGGTTTGGCTATGACACCAGCTAGCTCTGAGGATTGTTGGATGAATCCTGTCAGGTCCCATATTTTGTAGGGATCGAGGTGGAGCAGCAGATCTCACACAATTTCAGGGCCAGCTGGGAGTGGATCGTTCTCACAGTCGTGGTCCTCCAGCTCAGGGCACTGCGACCTCCTTGGTCCATCATCCATGTTGAAGACAGAGACCAAAGAGTGCATTAAACGCCTCTGCCTTACCCATACCCCTGTTTGTGAAGTGACCATCCTCATCCTGTAATGGGCCAATGTTGTTTTTATATTCCCTATTGTCATTAATATATTTGAAAAAACTCTTTTTATTGTACCTCACGGTTTTGGCCAGCTTCAGCTCTGTGTTTTGGCCACATAAATGTTCTCCCTACAGTGGCAGCAGCATCTCTGTATTCCTCCTGCATCATCTGACCTTCCTTCCACTGGTCATATAACTTCCTTCTTTTGCCTTATTTTCAAGAGAAGAGTCCTGTTCAGCTAAGCCGGTCTTCTGTCTTACCCGCTTCACTTCTGGTGTCTGTGAAATGCTGCTTCTATGTCCCTAGAAAGTGATGTTTAAAAATGACAAGCACTAACAGACTCCAGCACCTGCAAAAACATTTTTCCAGAGGACCTTACTAATCCCCTGAGCAGCCTGATGTCCGCTCTCCTCATGTCCAGAGCTGAGGTTTTCCTGGCACTTTTCCTCTTCTCAACAGAGATTTTAAACTCAATAACCTTGTGGTCACTGTGGCCAAGACAGCTGCCAATCCCCACATTGCTTATGACATTCTCTCTTTAGATGAACAGTAGGTCAAGGAGGGCATCTTCCTGAGCCAGGTCCCTTAGGACCTATTCCATAAAGTTGTCATCCAGGTTTCTTAGGAATCTTTTGGCCTGGGTTGTACCAGCTGTGCGATGCTCCCAGTTAATTTTTGGCAAATTGAAGTCCCCCATAAGGACAAGGGCAGTTGGCTTGCCAGTGTCCCTTAATTCCTCAACGAACAGTTTGTCAGCGTTATCATCCTGCCTGGGAGGTCTGTAGTAGACTCCCATGATGACATCATCATTATTTGTTTGCCCCTTGGTTCTAACCCAGAGGCTCTCAACTGCACTGCCAATTGTGAGCTCCATACATTCTAACCCTTCTGTTACATACAGTGCCACCCCCCAGCCTCTTCTGCCCTGCCTATCCCTCCTGCAGAGCCTGGAACCATCCAACAGGGCACTCCAGTCACAGGGCTCATTCCAAAAGGGTTCACTTATTCGAGTGACGTCAAATCTCTGGGACACAGCAAAGGCCTTGAGCTCCTCTTGTGTGTTCCTCATGCTCTGTGCATTATTGTAGAAACATTTAAAGTGTGATGCATTTCAGCCAACACCTCTTGAAGCAGATTAAGGGGTCCCATCAGTGTCCATTTCCTAAAGTTTTGACACAGCATCCCACTGTCTTCACTGCTGAGGGTGGTTTTGTCCCTTTCCTCCTGCCAAGCTCCTGTGCTAGAGGTCTTTTCCTCCTCTGAGATAGGTGCATCCTGTCACCCGTCAGAGGACCAGATGTGCAGTAGATTGTCCCATGGTCAACAAGTCCCATTTTTTTTCCGCTGACACCAGTCTTGGAGCCATGCATTGACCTGATGGATCTGCCTATTCCTTTTGCTATTATTTGTTGTTACTGAAAAAATTGATGAAATCACCACTTGTGCTCTTGATCCCTCTACCAATCATCCCAGACCCCTGATGTCTGTTCTGATTCCCTTTCAACTTCAATTTGTTATTTTGTTGATGCCAGTTTGAATAACAAATAGCAGATAGTATTCAGAGGACCTTACTAGCCTAGAGAGTTTTCCAGTAATGCCCCTTCTCTCACCCCTTGGAGACTTCCCTGTGGGTTGGGTCCAGTCTGCAGAGCAGGCCCTTCATTCCCCTCAGGTGGGAATTTCCTGCTACAATTACCCCTCTCTTCCCCTTAACAGAGGAGGTGTTTTGGGTTCATGGTACTCCAAGTTGCTTGTGCTCCTTGCAGCTGTTGAAATCACCCTGGGTTGCTTGTGGAACTGCCCCCTCCTTGCCTGGTTTGCTGCTGAAGACTTCCAGGTTCTGTTGAGGCTCAGCGCTGAGCTCAGGAACCATCATGTACAGCTCAGTCTTACCCCAGGACTTTCCTTCAGTCATGGTTGCATAAGCAAAGTACCACAAAACTTTCCACCTACCCAGTTTATGTTTGACAGTGTTCTGGTCACTACTACTGAGCTTCTACAGGAAACCAAGGTATGAAGTCGCAAATAGGAATGAATTAAAGTAGAATGGCTATTAATAGATAACACGTAAGATAAATCTGGTCATTAATAGGCAACACATAAGAAGCATTTTCTAAATTTCTGCAGCTAGTAGGTTGCTGCAAAATCATAAACATGCTGACTTTGCATAATTGCACCAAGCTGCAAATTGCATCAGCTGCAAAGTTGCATCCTAAATAGATGGGAGAGTTGGAGCTCTTGAAAGGAAAGCAAGCTGGGGGAATCTGATATGTTAGTTTTCTAGGAGCTGCTTAAACACCTAGCTTCAATTTATTGCTGCTTGGGGGAGCAATATTCTCCCAGGTTTGGAAGAGGCTATCTTCCCATGAGATAATTGTGCTGATGGGGCAGGAAAACCCTCGTGGTCCTCTGGCTCTTGAGATATGGCATGTCAGAACCTCAGTGGGGTTTCCCTACTTTAGCTGGTCCTTGTCAGGTTCCAAGATTTACTCACTCTCTCTCAGCCCTTCATGAATAAGCAGGACTACAATCATGGCTCAGATCTTGGGTAGCATGAAAAGTAATTACACTGACCATCTCAGATTTTTCACAATTTTGGTGTTTTCCTCTCTTAAAGTCAGGAACTTTACTTTTCTTTTTTGTTTGCTAGTTTGTATTGTTTACAGAAGTATTCAGCACTGCCACAGCACAGCAAAAAAAAAAAAATTGAAGGGGAAAATAGGCTTTTAACCCACAGAGTCAGTGAGGACACTCACAGCAACTACTGTATGCATTAAGGATGGCCCTCCACCTTAAATCTAGCCAAATTTTGAAAATGAGGTTTCATGTTTCCTCTCTTCTCTTTTACTGAGAGAGATTCAACATTTTTTTGAAGAAATATGGTGCTTCACTTTATGATCAGTCAAATTTTCACAAAAGTGAAAAGGCAGAGTGAATAGACAAACTGCTTGAAAGGCAGCCTGGTGTTCTGCAACTATTACAACTTTGGAAATACATTGTTTTTGTAGCTGGCACAAGATAGACAACAACCAGGAAAAGCTTTTCTGGAATTTTTCTTGTGATAATTTTTTAAACTTTCTTGAATTTAAATAAGTCATTTAAGAATAGAATTGATCATAATCTCTCTGTTTCTCTATAAGGCAAAACTGGCATGCAAATTGTGGATCTTGGAAAACATGCTTCATTGCTGCATACAGATAATTAAAATCTAAATAATATTTCAATAGAGTAGCCACAATAGTCTTTATGATCATTAATAATTGAAGAGTTTGTAAGTCATTAAAATATAATGCATTCATTATTTTCCTCAGGTTGACTAGTGCATTACATGATGTGACGTATTTATAATTCATATCCTTCCTTGCTTGAGTTGTACTTCCTTTGGCCATGATAATAACAAAAATAGGCTACTTGTCCTTGTTTGTCACATGTAAAATCCAGACATCAAGTAAGTAGCACAATTGTCCCTTAATTAAGTGTGATAACCAGTCTAATTTAGTGTCCTTTTGTCATTCGTTTATCATCACTTTCGCTGCTCATAGTATTATTTCTTATGCTAATTGCCAACTATAATACTCCTAAACTACATAAATGGTTAAATACTTCCTAGCAAAACAGTTCAGCATTTCTTACAGTTTATTTTAAAAATACCTTGATGAGTACATGGGTAACAAATGTCTAAAATAATATGAATTTATGTCTGGCCAGGTAAAGAGTGCTTTTTATGGGTTCTGCACTTTAATAGCTTCAGTAGTAAGAAAGGTAAAGAGAAGGCAGACCTTACCCCAAAAGAGAGAAATTCTGAGCTCTCCCCTCATTGTTTTACTACATACAATTGTTTTTTATAGAGTATGTGGAAACTGGATAATCTTTTGACACTACATTTTTTCACCCCTGTGCATTAATGTCCCTTGAGAAATACAACATCACATAAAGGAAATGACAGTGATGTTTCCCCTACTACAGTATATGAATTCAAAATAGTTTTATTATAAATTGTACAATTTGATCAACACCTCAAGAGGGTGCGCTAACAATGTGGGTAGGGATAAAAATATCAAGATTTGTGTTAATTAGAGGATTATATACAGTTCTTGTAACAAAAAGGTGGAATATGGAGAAACTCTGTATTAGACTGTTCTAAAGAAAGCCTTATTATTAGAGATGCAGGTGTCATTGATTGTGGTCAAAATAAAAGTATTTCTTTTGAGCAGATCAGCAGTAGAGCAGGAATAAATGGAATTGGGTCATTATATGTAAATTGAAATCTAACTGCAAGGATAGAGCTCTTATACATGAATTCATAAACCCCAGACCAAATGAATTGGTTAGGGATCAGCAGCCATATGAATTTCTCACTAAATGTCTCTCACCCCATTGACACTTTTTTCAGTACTCCATATGCTAGATTGCAAACTACAGATTTAGCCCTTTTGCCCAAAGGCATCCGAACCTGTGAAAAGCCTAGCTGAAGCAGTGTCTATTGTTCATTGACAACTTGTCAATTTACTTCCAGGCAAAATAACTCATAAACATGATAAGTAAGGCAGATAAAACAAGAATTCTTTCACACTTTGTAACTTTACTGCAAAAATGCCTTGTTTTTCATAAACGTGTGAAATCTCCCCTCAGAATTGTGACTGTGCATTGAACTTTAAAACTGTGTGGAAGCTGCGCATGCATCTCACGCTCTCTGTCTATAATAAGATGAATGTTAAATATTAAAGATTCACTAAAAGTGGTAAAATGAAAGATATTCAAAAGCTGAACAACATTCTCATATCAGTAGCTGATAATAATATCACTAGCTGACTTAATAAAAGTTCATTTTAGGGGGAAAACCATCAAAAGACAAATGTTTGAATTCCAGTCTCTAAACTGACATTCATATATT
The DNA here is from genome assembly GCF_000277835.1 of Geospiza fortis. Classification (NCBI taxonomy): domain Eukaryota; kingdom Metazoa; phylum Chordata; class Aves; order Passeriformes; family Thraupidae; genus Geospiza; species Geospiza fortis. The sequence continues at coordinate 2,025,526 of NW_005054352.1, read as the reverse complement.
TCTTTAATGGTTATTATGTAAATCTTTCCACTTCTGAAGCCATATAAAACTTCCTTACTTCATAGACAGTGGCAAAGAGCATTAAATAGACATCAATGACATACCAATTTAAAACATGGTCATACAAATAGCTTCCTAGTGCTCAATAACAATCATGATATTTTTCACAAAAGATATTTAAATGATTAATTTTTTATACATTGCTATACAGACAATTTTGCAATCACACACTCAAGGTTTAGTTGACTGCACATTCACATACACAAATTATTCACGAGGAAAACTTTGTAACAAGTTGCCAAAAAGAAGCTATAGAAATGATATTATTGCACATGCCATTAGGCTGAGACCATGTTTACAGTGCTAAAAATATGACTTCTTTTCCCTCCAAGATAACTGGCAGTTGCTTCTTCTCTTTTTATTAATTTCCTTACTCTTTCTTGACATGTGCTACGTTTGTATTTCCATAGTTAGATGATCTTTTCTGTGAGCAGGGTTACTTCCTCTAGCACACTAGTTTTGACCTCTGAAGTGGTGTTTCCACAACATGAACAATAGGTGCTATGAGACAGTGGGACTAAAAATTGAAAAATAATGCTAAATTTTGCCGTAGATTGCTGTTGGGCCATTGGTACACCCAGCCAGGTGCACTGGGGCATGTGACTTTGCTGAGGAGGCCCAGAGTCCTCAAAAGCCTCTAAAGTCTTGATGAGTCAAGCCTAGCAGAAAGGTGGTTACCCTCCAGTTGCTGGTGACATGGCCCATCTCTACTCCAAGACTTATGGCTGTCCCCATTAATTAGTTATGCTGTGAAATGGAGCTATTGGGGAGTGGTTACTTTCTAAATTTCTTTGCTCTTAAAAAGATTGAGTGGATCTTTGAATGAGGGGAAAGAAGTTAGGACCTGTTTTGTAGTGAATTACTGTTTTATGAGTAGCCAGAGCCCATGAATAAAAATGTGATTTTTTTTTCTTGTTTTCCAGTTATATTTGCCTGTGACAATGAAGAATGTCAAGTCTTAAACTTTTATTTTGAGTAAGGAATTGGAGTTAGCAAACATTAAAATTGCAAACAAATATTAGTGAGACATTTTCTCTTAACCCAATCATAAAAAAGATTCCAACTTAAAAAAATTTGAATTATTTATATTTTATTAATATTAAATGATTCTTTGCTATGTATAATTAGAAGAAAAAAGGGAAAGTGAACTATGAATGCATCATCAGTATTGACTCAAAACTGAAACACTTTCTGTTTACACATCCTTTCAAATTTTTATTACACATTCATTTTAAGCAATTAAAACTATAATTATAATTTACACAGCATAGTTACTAATTTGTTTTCAATTTTATCTGTGGGTGCTATAAATAATTTGTCATGGTTTTTCAATGAACTTCACTACTACAGGAATAATGGAAGAGAGATGTGCTGTACAAATGCACGGCCCCCACTACACTAAGGAGAGAAAATTACAGCCCAAGACTATTTGGGTTTAATTTATCTATGGCATACAACTTCGTTTTTCTCCCTAAACAGTACTGTTCTAGACAAACCACAGGAATGAAATAGCTATTTTCTTACTCCATCTTTTCCCAGTACCTTTCTATGCAAATTATTAGTTCACTAATTGAACTGCTGCATTATAAGACACTTTTCAGAGTGCAAAGGGCTTAATATATTATGTGTGAGACTTAATATATTAGTGCTTAATATATTATGTGTGAGATGTTTTAGTCAGTCTATCAGTTAAAATAGTTTAAATAGGTTTGTAGCCATACCTTTACTTATTTAGTCTGGAATTTTGCTTTGTTCCTCTGCTCTATTAACCTTCCTTTCAGTTATGGCAATTTACAGAGCCTCTGGTGCTGTATCCTCTGTTTTCAAACTAAAGGCAGTCTTCATGGGTGCAAAGAAGTGAATCCTTGAAGGTGCACCTGGAGCAGAGTGTATTTACAGAGTTATAAACTGTTTTGAAATGGTTAATGAGGAATAGAAGCTGGCATTTACAGTTGCAAGAAATCCTTAATGCAATGACTGGGTTCACAGATGTGATGTTATAAACACCATACAGGTAGGAAAGGGACGTGTGATCCTCCCTCTGAGCAACTGGTGTTCAGCTGATATTCACCAGCTGATGTTAACCTCTGCTGATTCTCATCTTGTAGAGAGCCAGTAACAAATATGGGGAATGCTTTGCAGGCTCTCCCACGTGCCAAAAGCCCCACTCCAGCTGGTATAAATCCTATGGACCCCTTGAAGCCAATGCAATTCTGAGACATTACTAAAGTAAAGAATAACACCTCTGATTCTGGTGCATTTGGAGGACAAACAGTGAAAGTGCATGGTGCAGGTGAAGATTGTACAGTAGGGATAGTAGTAAAATAACTACTGCAGCATTCTAGGTGTTTGGTGAGTTTTTTTGTTCTTCTTTTACTGGCATCCCGGCAAGAACTAATGTAAATAACAAAGCAATTCTGATACAATTTCATGAATCCTACACAATACAGGCGGTCTCTCCTGACACTCTCAAACTTATCCTATCTCATAGATGTGGTAGAATTGGGAATCTGGAAAAAATCTTCACCTACTGAAGAAATAGGAATTTAGCATTGCTACTCTCCAATGCATAAAAAAATAGTGAAAATTCTTTCTTCATGAACATGTAGTCCATCATTGCTACAGGTAAAACTTGGTGGAGTTAAATAGACCAACCATTGCCTAACCCCTCAAGGCTTGTGGTTTGGTATTTAAATCAGGGATCAAGTCTAATTTCACAATATTTGCTATGTTTTTATTTTCTACTAAGGTATATTTTTATGTTGAATTTAAAAATGAAAATTGTCTCCTTGTGGCTCCTGCTCTTTTATGAAATATTTTTTATACAGCACATGGCAGATTAAAAGGGCTTAGCTGTGTTGATTATCTATCCAAATGTTTAATCAATAGCTAGATGCAGTCTATCTGTGAAAGACCTTGGAGAAGTCCCACTTGCCTTATTTCCCACCCCCAAGTGAGACATCAGTGAACGACTACATGGCCCATGCATATCAATGCAGAGGGGCTTAGACAAACACAGCATTAATGGAAAATTGTGGGTCACCTTGTCAAAATATTTTAAATACCCCTTAATTTTTTTTTAATTTATTTTTTATTAAGTAAAAAAATGACGGTAAACTGACCTTGTGATATCATACTGCATTTCAGAAAGCACATAGTACTCAGCCTGCAACCTGCTCATTGGTGCATGGGTCAAAAATCTATTCCAAGCAAATTATAAAACACACATCCTCATGTGTTGATACAACCCTTGGTAACTGCCTGACAAAGTGTTAAACAATTGTACTCTTTAGTACAGAACATGTTTGCTGACACTTATTTGGAAAATATATGTAGGGGCCTCCGAATGATTCATAAGCAAGGGTTGCGGATGCCAGGGTGTGCTGGATGTTAATGCATTGCAAAGTCAGGGAAAGTTCATCTTGTGACCACGGCTCCTGGACTAACTCCAAGAATATGCCATTTGCAGAGATGGCATTAACTGCAAGAGAGCTGTTGTGGGATTTGGATTCCTGCCCTTGCATTTATCTACTCACAATGTCATTAACACCCACATTGATCCCGAACTGCTGCTGGTGCCAAGGTTGTTTTGTTTACTGGTGTCACAAATCACAAACAAGAGAAAATGGTTCTGATAAAGAGAACAGCTCTGCAGCTTTACATTGTTATAAATGAGCCATAGGAGTCCTCCATACCTGCTAGTAATGTGCTATAATGTTTTTGCTTAGCTATTATTTAGAATCACTATATTTGCTTTAGAAAATTAGTCTTAGGATGACTGTAATATGATTTGCATGAGGATTGTCACAATGCATCTGTCAATATCTTTCTGGTCTTGATATACTGCTGAAGACAATGCTGTAGGTTAAAACTGGCAACAAGGACAAACCACCATTAATTAGCTAAGTATTGGCTTCATCATGAGGCTTGTTTTGAATGGGAAAGAGAACTACATAGAGTAGTAGGCTATTTGCTTTAATTTCTGATGTATATACAAGGAGTTGAAAATCCAATTTAGTGGCCCTAATTGCATGTATATAGCTACATAAATAGGTTGATATATTTACATATACATAAAGGCTGAGGGTTTTTTTAAATATTCATATGCAATTATGGATACAATATTTGCAAACAACCTGTTATTCTATAGTCACAATTGCATTAAACACACTAAGAAATCTTGCAAGATTTACTCACTTTGTGGTTTCACAACCACAGGTTAGAGAATCTAAAACAATACCTAGCAAAGTATTGGTGCAGCTGTTACAGCAGCTTTCTGGTCTAGATTGGTGTGGCACATACAAGACCAAAGTGTCTAGAAGAGGACCATGCAGCATATCAGTAGCAGAGAAACAAAATTCCATTTAACCTTTCTCAATCCAGTGTACAGTGGTACTTACGAGTAGAAGTGGGTGTGCTGCGCCACCTTCATACACTGGGAAACACCTATCTGTGGAAGCTTTATGAGTAATAATTAAACAGCCACTTGAGTCTTCAAAGAACCTGAGCCACAGGTAATATTAGTAGGCACTAAGAATCCTATTCATGTATGGCATATTACCCCTTTAAAACACTCTGTTCATAAGGAACTGAGGGAGACCAAGACCAGTGTATTTACACCCTTGATGAAAATTCTTGAAAGCATGAAAAATCTTACCTCCATGCTAATAAAAAGAGAAGGGTGAAGTATTTCTTTGGATGGGTCTGAAATGCAGCGATCCCCAAAACACTAACCTTTAAACACCAAAAAGAATATTACAAGTACAGTTTTCCTCCAAGTCTGATATTTTGATATCTCTGTTAATCTTGGAATGTTCTTGCTAGTCCAAAGAGGAATTTTGAACTGGATGATGATTCCAGTTTACATTTTTGAAGGGAGAACATGTCTTGATAAAATTCTGTATTTTAGACTTACTGAGGCTTAATGGCTGTGAATCCTTCTGATTTCTCTCAAAAAAGAAGGGGTGTTTTTAAAATTTATCTCATAGTAGCATGTTATTTCAACTTGATGGCTACACCTGCTGATCTCTCTGGTGTCTTCATGAGCTCAGCAAATGCATTTAGCTTTCTCTGAAATCATGGAGCTCAGCCCATTCAAAGTGATCAGGGTCTCACTTTGCTGGATGCCTGTACAGTACAAATTGGCTACTGGCAGAAGACAAAAATCTGGGAACACAAATGCAAAGAGGACAAGCTTTAATGTCCTCTCAGTGATATCTAGAAGTTGCTGTTTTGAGTGTACTGAAATACACACTCATGTTCTCTCTATGTAAATGAAGTGCACTTGACACTGTGAGGTTAAATGTATACTTGCAGATGAAATGGAAGTTTCTCCCATGCTTCGATTATCTATGCCATCAGTAACAATATTCACCATGTAGGAAGGTGCTCCCATATTGGAGATCAATCTAATAAAAGTTTTTCTTGGAAAATAATCTTTTTCATGAGTATTTGACTGGTAAAAATCATAAAAGAAGACTTGAGTGTTTTCTGTATAGCTGGTAAGTGTTCTCAAGGAAAAGAAAAAGTGTTCTCCTTTCAAATATTGCGATTACATTGAGTTAGTCACCCACCCCAGACCCAACTGCTTTGCCAGAGGCATATCCATTGTCTATTTGCAGTTTTGCTGACTTCTTTGCAGACCCTCATGCTGATCTGACACATAGCAGGAAAGTGTAAAACCCATCACTGATTTATAAAACACTCATACATTTAGAGACTTTTTATTTTGTAGCTTTTATTTGTTTCCCAGTGACCGAGACCCTCCAGGGTACAGAACTTTATATCACACAGAGGTGAAAAAATAGTATTTAAAATATTGTGTGAATTGTAACCATATCCTGTATTGCATTGTTACTCATAGGACTGTTATGCACACACACACAAATATTTGTAGTTGATGCGAGGGAGATCTATTCACTTTTTAACAGAAAGAAGGCAAGGTGATTTTCTTACTTAATATGCATTAGTAAAGCAATATTGCTTTTTAAATGCCTTTATTGAATGCAAGATAACCATATCAATGGGGAAAATTTCAAACAAATATCTTTGATAGGTTATTCACAAACATTCAGGCCCTAGTTATTCTCATATTCTGGCTGTTTCTTGCCTACAGCACTGAATAAGCAGCTAGAGGATTCATAAACAATTTAGAGACATACAAACCTATTCTTACACAGGAGGACACGAAAAAGGCCATTTTTATTCAGAATTCTGATTCACCACCATTGAAGCAGGGGTTTGTTCAGCATGTGACAAATTATAGACTCTGGATAGCTGATTATATGGAAGTTTTGCTTCACTCAAGTAGATGTGGTACTGGAAAAGCTGTGAAAAACTGTGAAGTTCATCTGTTCGCTGTGTCATGCTTCCATAGCATAATGCTGCCAACATCTTGTGTGAGCTCTGCTGTAAGCCACCACTGTTCTGCTGAGCAGAAGCTCCCATCTGTGGCATCTATCTTTCTCAAATGCTTTGAACAAGTCAGGGAGGGCAAAAAGTGCAAGGTGAGATCACACCACTGGGCTGGAAGTTGTCTACGCCAATTGAATTGAGCGCAACTGAATGAACAAAGAGGGATCACTTGATTTAATTGGGACACCATATTATATTAAAAATACTGTGTCTCAGTCTTCCAGAAACATGAACCTTCTAGTCCAAAGGGATTGATGTATCATCTTTTTAAGTGCTGTATAAGTACACAGCATCTATGTTTACCTTTCCACGGGATTTTGCACAAAAAGGAACTATGTGGCCTATAACAGACTTGGAAAATAACCTTTAAAAATTAAAGCACATCAACAGTTCTGTTTTTCTGATATTTGTCTGTTTCAAATCTGCAGTTGCAACTTTAGTGTCCTTGGTAAGACAGTCTTCCACAAGACTGCATCTAGTACAGAATTTACTCTGGAAGATTCCTGCGTTTGTATTCAAACTCAGGTGGATTTTAATGTGAGAAATAGTTTTGGTGGTTTTTCATTACACATTGCCCTACTGTGAAGGGAACATCAGTCATTCTTGGTAACCACTCTTCAAAATGTAGTCTACCTTGGCTTCAGCCTGACACCAATTTGCCTTTCAGATGTGAGTTGCCATTTCAGTGCTATTCCTGTTCAAGCAAGAAACTTTGCTCCCTTTGGTAGGATTTACCTTGTTTTTCTTTTGATATTTCAGAAAAAAGTGCCCATGAGAACTGGGTTTTTCTTCTAATATTTACTCCTCCCTTGTACACCTCTGTCAGGGATGCAAGAATTTTTCTGGTATTTGGAATTCTCCTGGTTTCACATAAATATCAAATTGGCATTAAATGATTTTGTAAGGACTTCTGTAGTTGGTTAAATTTCTTTTTTCTTAACAACGTGCCAAAGAATGAGAACAACTTTGCATGTGAATTTCAGTTACTTTCCAGGCTTGATTACGTCACAAGCACAAAGCTTCCTTGTCTTCTGATATTTTGTCACTTCTGTATGACTGTTCTAGCAAAAAGTTAAAATGTAGAGAAATATTAGAAAAAATGTATGCAGTTTTTTGAATCTTAAAAAGTTCAGGCTACAGCTTTTCACAGAAACGATTTACTTCTTGATAGCATTACATGTGAATCCTTAGGAAAAGATGCAGAGCCTTTTAATTAAATACAGCAGGTGACATTGCATAGAATCAACAAATATCAACAGGTTATTTTGATGCAGGGAAGTAGCTAGTATTCGTATCAACAAGAATAGATATAGATAGATGTGCTCACAGATGCAATTTTTTTTCCCCTCACAATCAAGACAAACCAGTAATGGAGGACATGCATCAGCAGCATTAGGAAGAAAAAGACAAATCATGGGGACTATTGTATCTCCAAAGCACAGCATATGACCATTGAATCACAGATCAACTACAATACATCTCAGAAGAATGTCACATATCATTGGAAAATAAATGTAATTTCTGCAAGCAAAAGACACTAAAGGTGGAGGAAATTTCACCGGAGTGCAGAGGAACATGGATGCAAAGTCTAATTTGACATGTTTTCTAACCATGCTATGCAAAAAAATCAGATTTTGTTTAAGAGCATGAAAAACTATACCAGTAGAAGTGATGTCAGTACTAAGCAAACAGAATATGAGTCAGGTGACACATGCAAAAACGTTAAGTGTCCACAAACATAGTGAGGTTACTAGAAAAGAAAATATTTAGCGATAATTGCCCCATAGTGTGTGTGATAACACTTACTTGCTACTCTAAAAAGCTGTAATGTTGACAAAAGTACCGTTAATTTTGATGTGAGCTATTAACATACATCAAGGAAAGCTCTTCATTTTTAAGCGGGAAGTGAAAATGTCCTTATATGCCAATATTTTTAATAAATAATGTATTTAACTATGTTCTGTGGTAGTTTTGATGTTTATGCATTCATCAATGATGTTATAATTGTATATTGACCCAAAATATGTAAACTGTTATGAGGTATTTTTTTTTTTTCTTATTTAGGCCAGTGTCTGCCACAGAGGTAAAATAGCAACTTGCCATGGAAATGGCTCCATATACTTCAGCAAAATGAATCCTGAACTTTAGATAGTTGAAGAAAAATTTAAATATTTCTACATTCAGAAAGCTGTCCAGTGGCAAGAGGGGTAATTTTCACTTTCATTTCTGCTTTCATGTGAAAGTATACAATAAGCATTTTGTTTGGCAGGTATTTTTTAATTTATGGTAACTGATTTTTCTGCAAAATATCCCATTCAATAGATACTCCATAAAATGCATGCTTTATTATAAAGTTTTTAAAGTAACTCCCCCTCCCTCCAAACAGCAACAAAAACACCTCATAAAAGAAAAGAAAAAAAGAAACAAAAGTAAGCAATGAGCCCAAAAGAAATCAAGTCTTGATTTTCTTTGACACAATTTCATAGAGCAATTGTGTGTGATCACTTTTTTCTCAGACACTGTTCACAAGTATAAATGATACTGTTTGTAACTCACTGAGATGAAATATTTATTTAGAAAAATAATTTGGGCCACTGCTATAGAACATAAACGTTACATTCTTTGCATGGAAAAAGAGCATGGGATATGATTTCCCACACAAGGCATGCTCTTCTGCAATATATAAAATAATTTTTCTCCTATGTGCGCAAATACACTCCTTTGTTATATTACAAAGGGGTGCATAAAAGGAGCCATCCAAACTCTGCTGATTAAAATAAATGTGCTCATAAAGGATACAGAAAACTAAACTACTGCATCTCCAGAACAGCAGTAAGTTACATACCAACAAGTTATTTTCAAGTTTGACAGAGGAAGTAATCGGCTATCAACAAGGGGTAATTGCCTGAGCAAACTAGTCTTTACATCTCATACATGCTGTCACCTTGGTAAGAAAGAAATACGCCACTATCAATTCATGAGAAAAAAAAAATGAAACATTCCTTTAGAGGCTGCTTTTCTCAGATCTTTGAGAGAAGATACACACAGCTTGGAACATATCTAATCTCTACTCTTTTCTTATCACTGAAGAGTATCCTAACACACCACAAAATTCATAAGCTAAGCAGCTTCAGGCTATATTAGAAAGGATCCATTTTAGATTGGAACATAAATTTTAATCTGAGATTTACCTGTGGCTGTCATAGGTGAAAGCGGGTTAGTGACAAAATCCTTCAAGAATAAATGAAGGGACTCTTAAGTAAAAGAGACAAAATTATCTGAATTTTATACCAATATGGGCTGCTTAGAAAGCTAGATGAATATGCATAGTCACACAGCCTCTCTTATATTAACGTTACACAAGTATTCATTTGACTGAAATGCTCTTGCCCCAGGTGTGACAGGGTTTTGAGCATGTGCATGGTGGCTTTTTTATAAAAGCAATGTGCAAGGCATTAAATAATTATGTAAATTTGTCAATATGTACGTATTTTACTGCACTTTAACATGTAACACAGGTAGAAACAGGTATCATAGAACAGAAAAGATTTCTTTTTTCATGAGAAAATAAATCCTTTCTTTAAAGGCATGTATTAAAAAGGCATGTTAATTAAGAAAAGCCACAAGTGGTGGTAAAGTATTAATATCCTGCAAAGTAATGGAGGGGCTAGCTGTAATGGGTAAACACTAATTTTCTGCAAAGCAGAAAAGAACTTCTTCTTTCTAGAGACCATTGTCCACTTTTTCTGTTAGCTTTATTTTACCTCATTTAGGTATTAAATAGAATTTTGTTAACAGAAACAACACACTGGCCTCTCTTTCTGTTCTGCAAAAGAAAAACATCTTAATTTTCCCTATCTCTTCAACTTCTATTTAAACAAATTATGTCCCTTATACTACCCGTAACACTATCAGTTTGAGGCCAAATAGCTAAAAATGAATAAAAAAACCTTCCACAGATTGATTCATCCTGATTAATGAAATGTGATGTTCATATTAGGAACCTGATAGGAATGCTTCATCAAGACAGTAAGCATTGCAAAAATAGAGTCAGAACTTGAATTTTCCTAAATTAAATACTATAAGGCATATGGGAAGTTTACTTTTTTGTTTCCAACACTTATGATCTCTTCCAACAATGAAAAGTGGAAAGGTCTTAAAAGATTTTTGGCAGCAGTCTGGTAAAAGATATAAACTACTGTCAAGCATAATATGGAAGAAAAACCATCTCAGTTGATAGGAACAATATGCTTCAATTTTTCTCTTGGTTATGATTTTGTATTCCATTGGTGTTTTGAATTCCAAATTAATTACTGTGGTTATTAAATAAAAAAGAAACTTCTCTTAACCACATGAAAGTAATGAATGCAATCTATCAGCATGGTCAGCAATCAATTTTTTGGTTTCCCTGCATGTCTGCCTGTACATAGTGACTTGTGGTTGGTAAGGTATGAAGCTTGGTCTGAAGTTTGAAGAGCTCCTACTGTACCCTAGCATGGTTCTATTTCTAAAGCACAGATTCAATCTGGACAGGATCTGGCCACGCAGTCACTACAAAGTAAGTGAAATTCACACAAGATTTGAATTAAAACAAACCAGTTAAAAACAGAGTATATAGGCTGACTTTTGCATTCAAAAATTTCAGTGCCAGTTCTTGTGAATTTTGTGTATTTTATCAATGGTAATTCCTGACACAGGAAAAACATCCCCTATAACAGATTGATGCATGGAAAAAGGAAATATATCATCAACACCTGTCCCTAGTGGAGTAATAAAATGTTACAGATTTCAGAGTTAAAAACTTCATAATAAAACATGCTCTGTATGAAAATAATAAGATTACTTTTTGAATTGAAACAAAGATGGAAACAGTTTTCTGAAGGTGAAAGCTGGAAGATTATAATTAAATCATTGCTTCTGTGCCTTGACTGAAAGAAAATAAGGTATTACAAATATCATTCAACTTTTATTAGTGTGTGACAGTAAACGAAAAATGTGACTGTTCACCCTAGGAGCAAAACAGGTGAAATTTATTAGGAGTGAACAGTCTTATTTGTTGTACAACAATCTTGAGACCAAAACAAGAACTGAGCTACCAGGACATCCTTATCTTGGCTTGAAGAAAGAAATCAGACTGTGTAGACTTCCCTGACGAAAAGAAACGTCAGTGGTGAGGTCTTCCTATCTCCTCCCATGTCTGTCAAATTCATCCCTGACAATTATAGTTTTTCCATGTTACTTTTCATCAATCACATCTCATGTCTCCCAAGAAGAATATTTTTCCATGCCTAAATTTTTGACAGAGGTCTTTAAATAATACAAAAGACATGTGTTCTTATAGCATCAGATTTGTTTAAAAAACAGCCATTTATTGCAGAAGGATGTAAATTTTACATCTAGTGATAGCTTTTGTTCATAAACCTATGTCCAATAATAGATTAATTTCCATTCTTGTCAGCAGCTTTTGGAACATAAAGGGATCTTTCCTAATTGCAGGGTGTGTTGGAAGCTCACAAAAGTGTGAAAGAGAAGACATACTTTCTGTGCCACATTCTCAGAGATAGGCTTGCTGTGTTGATTTAGCATGGCCTGATTTTTTGGTAGCAGGGGACAGCCACAGGGAGAAGCTACCCCTTCTGTGAGATGCTGCTGGACCATTTAGAGAAGTTGGTAATGCCTCTGTGATGACACATTTAAGAAGAAAATCAAACCAGTGTGTGATGGTGTTCACAGGGGTTTTCAGGTGAGGGAAGAGACAAGAATGTTGACTCCATGTTCAGAAGGCTTGATTTATTATTTTATGATATATATATATTACATTATAACTATACTAAAAAGAATAGAAGGAAAAGTTTCATCTCAGAAGGCTAGCTAAGCTAAGAATAGAAAGGAAGGAATGAAAACAAAGGTCTGTGGCTCGGGCAGAGAGAGAGAGAGCCAGATCTGCCGTGACTGGTCACTAATTCCAAACATCCACACGAGACCAATCATGGATCCACCTGTTGCATTCCACAGCAGCAGATAACCATTGTTTAAATTTTGTTTCTGAGGCCTCTTAGCTTCTCAGAAGGAAAAATCCTAAAGAAAATGATTTTCACAAAAGATGTCTGCGACACCAGTGCAGGCTCTGTTTTTCCCCAGGGGTGGGGAGCTGCTGCGGCCTGGGTTGTGGCCGCTGCCC
>NW_005054352.1:2000490-2012785 GCF_000277835.1 Geospiza fortis | reverse complement strand
GGGGGCCGCCTGGCCAGCAGCGAAACCATGATGAGTGACTCCCCGACACAGAACCGGGACAAGATTAATTCTCAACGTTGCAGGACCTTGAAATAATCTTTGAATTAGTAGAACTTGTTGACAGTAGTATCTACAAGCAACAATTTTTCTTCTAGTCAGAGAAGAGGAGGAAGTGAGGATATGTGAGAGAAAACAACATGGAAGCACCAAGGCCTGTGGAAAAGAAAGGGGGAGGAGGTGCTCCAAGTGTTCAGTCAGGATTCCTCTGCAAGTTGTGGTGACGACTATGGTGACAAAAACTGTCCCCTTGTCATGCATGAAGTCCATGGGGGAATGTAAAGATCCACTTGCATCCCATGGGAAAAGTGCTCATGCCCAAGTGGGTAGATACCAATGACAGCTGGGATCTGGTGGAAGACCCGAATAGAGAGAAAGGGCCTCTGCTTCCAGAGATAGAAAGAGAGCCCTTGCTTCCAAACTAGAGCAGCCTAGATTACAAGCTATGGACAAGTGACCCATGCCACAACAATTTTGGGAAGACTGTTTGCCTGTGGGAGGGACTCGATGGCATAGCAGAGAAAAGACTCCTCTCTCTGAGTGAGCAGAAGATCTCGAGTGACAAACTGACCAAAATCCTCACACTGTGTCTCCCTGCACTGTCAGTGGGAAGGAGGGAGGAGCTGGGGGGAGAAAAGGTGTTTTAAGGGCTTATTTACTTCTCATTATCTTCCTCTAGCTCTGTTAGTAATGAATTTATTACACACCTTTAAATTTGAACCTGTTTTACTCTTAGAGTGTTTTTTTTCCCTCCCAATCCTTAGGGCACAACTCATGTGCCCTTTGTTTAATTTTTTCCCTCTCCTCTGCCCAACTGTAGCAGGAGAGGGTAAACAAACCACTTTCATAGGTGCCAATGTCAAACCAGGACACTTGCAAAAACAGAAGAGATACAAGTTACGTACCCTATGTAACTTGTACTTTAAATTCTCCACATTGTTTATTTACGCTTTTCATAACAGTTTCTTGAAAAGTGCATGAAATGTAATTAAATAATTTTCCAACAGTTATAGCTCTTTCTGAAAGACTAGGACTTCAAAACATCAGAGTACATGCTAAATATTCCATGGAATTTAGAATAAGAGCCTTTTCCAAAAATGGGGAAGCCAGAACGAGGGATATAGATCAGCTCAAACATATGCCAGTGAGATTCACAAACCAGTTTTATTTTTGATTGTCTCATGGTTTAAAATATGACACCCAGTGCTTATAAAATATATGTGTGTGTGTATGGATATTTTTCCGTAACTCTGTCTTGTATTTCTGCTTGTTTCACAGCTGAACCTCTCAATTCAGGTGCTCATTTTTTTTACTTCTGAATTCCTCTTTCCTCTGTTTGCAGCTTAATTGAACTTCCTTTGGCAATAAGGTGAATGCTCACGGACAGAGTCTGTGGAGATGCTGCAAGGGGCAAGGTCTAGGCTGGCATCGTGCTTGCATGAAAAGGTTTGCACTGCTGGGACTGGTATGAGCTGACACAAGCAGGAATTATAATATTCCTCCTCCTGATAGGGCACCAGCAATAGGAACCTCCCTTCCTCTGCCACATACAGGGACTGGGTTATTGTTCATCCCCTGCTCACCAGAGCTGAGATTCATAGCTGTGTTGGTATTCCCATGCTGCTCCATTAGACTTAGAGAGGCACAATTACATGATTTTGTACTTCTGCCCTTCTCACATATTTTGTCAGTAGGAAAGCAGAGTACATGGCCCAAAAAGATAAATGAAGATGGTTCTTTATGATGTCAGTTGATTAGGAATTTATTTTTGAGTACTGACATAAAATGTACTGACTAGTCAAAAATTCCAGTTACCCATGCTACCTGTTCCTTGCAGACAGTTTGCTGGTAAAATAGTGCTGAACCTTTGTTTCAATAGTGATGAAAAATGCTGTCTTTTGGCAAATGATGCAAAAAACAGCTAACTCAAAGAAAATCACACTAAGGTACACCACATTCAATACTGTAAGCATGTGTTTGTTTGTGTCAGTGATGAGAAGAGGTGTGAACTGTGAATCAAGTCCTAGCTTGTGGAACTGTGAAACAAAATTTTTCTGCACTAATTTTGGCCTTCCTCCAGGGCTGAGACTGAAAAGATGCCTTTGGACATATGCAAAGGCAAGGGTCTGATTCCCGTCTCCATGCTAGAGGACCTGGCCTGACTACTGCTACTGCTCCTTACTTCAAATTTGCAAGAAATTGATTTGATCTCTTGAAACTTTCAATTCTTTTAGAACAAAAAAAAATTATGGAAAGAGCTTTTATTAGCCATTTATATTGGTCATAAATTACCATGTTTTAGCACTTTTATTTGGAAAATATCTCAAGATTATAAATATTTTATGGTGGAAACAAGAAAAAAATGTGTTTTTTTAAATAGGGGAATGCAGTAGGCTTGCATTAGCACTTTCATTTATTACAATTCTTTAAAATACTAAGCATATCTCTTGGAAATGTATATTTAAAAAAGAAATAAGGTACCCAAAATTCTACTCTGCTCAAAACTGCTTTGAATATTCAAGTGAGAGAATGTGAAACTGAATATGGACAGGCTCTTTATGTGTGAATTTAAATAAAATATAGAGACCATATAAGAATAAATAGAATAAATTTTATAACCTTAGGGACATTGATAAATAAGGAAAAATAAATTCCTTCTGAATGAGGATTTCAAAGTTCTATGTAGTCATGCCATATTCAGTGAATTCTGAAGGCTGTATCACCTTAGCCTTTCACATCATGCTGTTGAGGAAAGCCCAGTGTTGTGCTTGGGAAAGTGCTGAGGATGCAGCAGACCCATCACATTACAGGGTTAGGTCGCAGTACCAAACTTTCATACAGCTACACACAATCAAATTTTTCATGTGAAAAACTGAATTATTTTCTCAATTAACTCTGGCCTAATGCAATAAAACCCTGCATAATCCTTCCTGTTATAGACTAGATGCAAACCCAACTGAGGAGCACAGCAAACCAGCCAGAAAACCAGACTAAGGATGGTTTTTAGCTACATGACAATCTGTGAACAGAACTTGGAGGAAAAGCAAAATCCGCTGTAATGTACTGAGTCGTTATTGTTAACAGCAGCATAACTCTTCTGTAACAGCAGTAACATTGGTCTCAACTGGGGAAACACGGCAGGAGGTTCATGGAATGCTCTTCCAGCATGCTGGGGAAATGATCCCTGGTGAATGCCCAAATGCGTCTTGAAACATCAGAAGTGCTGGTACTCAGCTCATGTGAAGCATGAGTTACAAATATATTACCAAGATGTATATGCTCAAAGCTGCGGTTATATGAAGCATGTCATCTGTATAGCCCAGAGGAGAAGAATTAAATTGTGCAACCCTAGTTAGAAGCTGAATAGATGCACTAACATTTGGAGCTGAAAGGGATAAAATGCCATAGCAAGCAGTGGCAAAGGAAACAAGGTTTGGTCTTTCCTGGGTCATTACTATGCCCAGAATAGCTTATGAATGGTGACATATAAACCTAATACTACAGGGGAAGCAGAAGCTCCATCTTTCCACTTTAAAGGATTCTCGTAGCACTATACCCTTCATGGTTTGAGCTGACAGAGGTTCCTGGGTGGAAAAAGTGCTCTTTCGTTTGTTCTATGGAATTCCATTCAGGTTCTGCTGTCATATGAGGAGCTGATAATTGGCATTTCCTTTCACTCATATACATTTCACAGTAAATTACAGCAGTCTGCCAACCTGCCTAAAGCAAGTGGTGTGGAGAGAGGCGTGGTGGCAGCTGCAGGCAGCACAGCTGCCCCATGACAATCTAGGAGCTGCCAGATTACCTGTATGGGGTGCAAACCTCCTTGGGAATGGGCTGTTATGAGGTACTTCAATGCCACTGACCAGCTCAGTGTATGGTCACATTTTCTCTTGCTTTTCTTTCAAATGCAGTGTTCACCAGCTGGTGACTGCAGCAAAACTTCAGGACTAACAAAGCCCAAGGGCACTTGTTGATATATAAAATAAAGATTTTTGTAATAGTGAAGAGAAGTTCTGATTCTGGGGGTAGGGATAAGATTTTTGTTGGTTTTTTTTTTAATTTTTTTAATTTTTTTTTTACAGTTAAGATAATACAACTTTTCCTGATTTTTCTCTTGAAGAAAATACCTTTGTGACAGTATGATTAAAAAGAAATAATTAGAAGCAATATTTCAATGAAAGCTGAGCGCTTTGAACTTAAGCAAACTGCTGCTTACTATTGTCCATAAAACTTCATAGTCTGTTGTGCCTGTGAGAGGAAAAAAATGATTGAATTACTTAAGCATAGAATTTAAAAAGTTTTCGCTTCATGAGTAAGTAGATACACTGCACCCCCATAAGTCCAAATTGAGTTACATGGGAAGCAAGATGTCTGATGGATTAATTGCGTTTGAAGGACCAGAACTGTGGGGACAATATAAAGGTCTTTTTGAACACATTAATTGCAAAAGGTAGTGCAGGATGAGGGTTGTCACCTCACCAACGGGGACATAGAAAAGGTAGACGTGCTTAGTACTTTCTTTGCTCTGTCTTCAAAACTGATAATAGGCTAATGGTGTCTCAGTGCTCTGAGCTAGAGGAACATGTCTGTGAGAATGATTAATCTCACAGTTAAAACTGAAATTGTAAGGGATCTCCTGATCCAGATGCATTGCTATAAATCTATAAGGTTTGATAGGAATGACTGAGAAATGAGATCATCCTCAAAAACCTAGCTGATATTATTTTGAAGCCTCTGTTAATGATTTTTAAATGGTATTGGGAATCTGAAGCGGTTCCAGCTGACTGAAAGCTGGCTAACATTGTCCCAGTCTTCAAAATGGGCAAGAAGGATGACTCTGGCAGGTTCAGGCCTGCCAGTCTCACTGTAGTGCCTGTTAAGGTTATGAAGAAAGTTATTCTGAGATGTATTGAAAAGCACCTGAAGGACAGACAAGAGAGTATTTGGTCACAGTCAGCATAGCTTCATGACGGACAAGTCCCTCTTGTCAAAGCTGACTTCCTTTTATGACAAACTAACCCACTGTGGTAGTTACAGCTGGAATAGAGTTAATTTTCATCACAGTGGCTGGTATGGGCTATATTTTGGAATTTTGCAGAATAGGGAATTGATAATATAGAGGTTTTTCTATTATTGCCAAGCAGGGCTTACACAGAGCCTTTCTGCTGTTCATACTGTGACGCTGGTGAGGAAGTTGGGGGTGCATGGGAAGGTGGGAGGAGGCCAGGACGGGTGACCCAAACTGACCAAAGAGATATTCCAGGCCATATGACATCATAGTCAGTATGTAAAATGTGGGGAAGAAAGAAAACGGGTATGTCTGGAGTGATGACCTTTGTTTTCCAAAGTAACAGGAATGCGTGATGGGCCCTGGCTCCCCTGGAGACGGCTGAACACCTGCCTGCCACAGATGGGAGAGGGAGACAGTGGAGCATGGGGCTTGGTTGCTACCTGGGGTGAGCACGACAGGCACTAGTTGATAAAAGGAAGCCAGTGGAAGTAATCCTTTTAGATGTCAGTAAAAATTTTGATTATATCTCTCCCAGTATCCTTCTGGAGAAAATGTGCAGCACGGAGCTGAATGTACATGTGATAGTGAATGGGGTGACATCCGGCTGGTGACCTGTCACCTGTGGGGTTCCACAGGGCTCCATTCTTGGCCCTGTGCTCTTCAGTGTCGACATTAACAACCTGAATGCAGGACTGGAAGGGATACTAAGCAAATTCACAAATTATATAAAAATGGGAGAAGCTGTGGAATCCCTCAAAGACAGGGAGGCCTCAGCAAATTAGAGAAATGAGGAATCACCAGCCATATAAACATCAACAAGGGAAAGTGCCGGATTCTGCACCTGGATGAGGCAACCCTGGATGGATGGACAGACAGACTGGGGAATGAGATGCTGGAAAGCAGCACCATGGAAAGGGACCTGGGGGTCCTGGTCAGTGACAAGTTGGACATGAGCCAGCAGTGCCCTGGCAGCCAGGAGGGCCAAGCGTGTCCTGGGGGGCATCAGGCCCAGCATTGCCAACCAGGCAAGGGAGGGGATTGTCCTGCTCTGCTCTGCTCTGCTCTGCTCTGGGGCAGCCTCACCTCGAGTGCTGGGGGCAGTTTTGGGCAGTATAAGAAAGATATAAAGCGTTTAAAGGGCACCCACAGAAGGGAAACAAAGGTGATGAAAGTCCCTGAGGGGAAGCTCTGTGAGTGGCTGAGTCACTTTGTCTGTTCAGTCTAGTGAACAGGAGACTGAGGGGACAGAGTCTGGAACTTCCTTGAGAGGGGAAGAGGAGGGGAAGACACTGATCTCTTCTCTCTGGTGACCAGTGACAGGAGCAGAGAAGATGGCCTGAACTTGTATTGGGGAAGGTTTAGGTTGGATGTCAGGAAAAGGTTTTTCACCCAGAGTGTGGTTGTGCACTGGAACAGGCTCCCCATGGAAGAGGTCACAGCACCAAGCTTGACAGAGTTTGGGGAAGCATTTGGACAGTACTTTCAGGTATGTGGCATGATTGTGGATGTCCCGAAGGGCCAGAAGATGGACTTTGATGATGCTAGCAGGTCCATTCCAACTCAGAATGTTTTCCAATTTTGTGATTCTGTGATTTCACACATCACAGTTTTCAAATGCTTAGCTGATCATAGTGTCTTTTGCAAGACTAACTAGGGAAATTTGTAATTAATACGTGTATCTCAACACATCCATATTCAGGCACATATAGATGTAAATAGGGTCTTAGACAAATCTGCCATGCAAAGCAGTGGAAAGAGATTATTCAGTTGATGGGGGCAGTTTATAAGGTAGCTTAACATCAGTGAACAGCAATGGTATAATTTCATTACAGCATGAGCACTGCATGATGGAAAGATGTACAGAAAGGAGCTGACTTACAAAGGCCTAGTGCTGTAGTTTCTTCTGAAGCAAAATTTCTACTAATGCTTCCAAAACCAGATGGAGACATCAACCTATTACTACTTACCATTAGCACAGCTTCAGGAACAGGACTGGGCCATTTGACAGCACTTTTCATCCCATGAAATCCCATGATGCTTTCCAAATTACATCAGTTTGCAGGTAGATAGATAAAACTTATCCATGATAAACCTGGTGACCTACAGGGTAAAATGCAGCAGAAACCCTGCACACCAGTTTAGAAGGGCAGCACTTATCTTGGATCAAACTGTCACTGTCTGCTGAGGACTGTGGAGTTTAATAACTTATTTCTACAAAAAATCTAAGAGCAGAATTCTAGGGAACGTAAGCATCATCTACTTTTATCCTAAGCCCAGACATGGCATCACCACACGATGTTGTTTATCCATTTCTGCTCCAGATCAGTTGTGGGAGGTTGGGTTTGTCATCCAGGTAGGACAGATATGTTGTAAGGTCTGACATGTTATCAACCCAAGGTGACTTAGAGTGAAACAGAGTTCCTATGTAGGCAGTGCACTCAGGGCAAGGTAATAAACTCTTGCAATTGACATCTTACACAGGAAAGTGTTTTAATGAAATAAAGAACAAAACCAGTGGCATTAAGGAGCTTTTTGATATGGGCAAGAATATCACCACTGGGTTGTAATGGCATTTGTGTTAAATACAAGGAATTTAGTGAATGACAAAGAGCAAACAAACCCTGGGATCATATTCACTGTAAGCCGCAAATATTGAATGAAGTTTTTACAAGCAGCAATATCTTTCCTGGCTAAGTTTGCTCATGGCACATCTGATGGACTCCATGAATAGAACTCCAGTTCTGAGCTGAGGCCATATATATTTCTGGGTTACTAAAAAGCCTTAAACCTGGCTTCACTATGAAAATGCTGAGAGGTACTTCACCATGGCAGCCTTGGCTGTTCAAACTGAAATGAGAAATCCCAAAGCATTTAAATGCTCTTACTGACAAATACAGGTCTACAGTATTTGGATACAGAAATGAATTTTTTTAATTTTCTCATTATCTCTAGAGAGATTTCTGGTGTGATAACGGTGACTATAGAAGGAATAAAAATAAATAGCATTCAAAACCATGAAAAAAAGGCTTGATGGCCATTAACTACTAATGAAAAAAGTTCTGCAGGGGTGTGATATAGCCAACAACTTGTATTGTAACGTACTGATAATGAATCCCAGCATAGCCATTCAAATAAAAGTCAATATGCTTTCTTTTGTCCCTATGGAAATTTAAATCCATAATACTGGCACTATCCGTAC
This sequence comes from Geospiza fortis, assembly GCF_000277835.1. Classification (NCBI taxonomy): domain Eukaryota; kingdom Metazoa; phylum Chordata; class Aves; order Passeriformes; family Thraupidae; genus Geospiza; species Geospiza fortis. The sequence goes on along the minus strand of NW_005054352.1, from coordinate 2,004,515 downwards.
TATACCTATATGTACATCTATGAATATGTATTTCTGAATTACAAAATACCATTGCATTGTTTTACTCTCATTTAATTCAGTTTTTTAATGCAATGATGTGCATTTCTATTTTCCAATCAATTGATTCTGTTAGTATTTTTCATCATATTAAATCCCTACATTAAGTCAATAATGTTGATTACTTACCATAAGCACTGTGAACACCAATCTAATACAGGTTATTTGCAATTTGACATCCTCATCTTAATGCATTATTCCACTTGGAAAACTGAATGAAACCCTTGATTCAGAATCTGAAACACTTAGAAGTAATGATCCTGTTTACTGATTTACTGAAATTGTAGGTTTTTAAGCACTATTTAATAGAAGAAACAAAAAGCACTATCAGGCAAAATGGAAGCATCCAAGTTGTTTTAGGAAGCATTCATACTATATGAATCATAGGAATTTTTTGTGATTTTTGTTGTTTCAGATCTCAGAGGCAGTTACCTAACACTGTTAACCTTATTAGTGCTTCAGCTTTCTTACAATTCAGAATATGAATCTAATAAACTCAATGCAAGAGAAAATGTAGCACTCAACAACTAAATTATTTTGTCAGAATCCCATTTCAGTATTATTTGCTTACTGCTGTGCAGCTGATAATGGCTATATTTTATTTGGAATTATTAAAATAAATTAGAAATTGAACTGAAAGTGCTTAAGTCCTATGTGAACTATATGCCCAAAGAAAGGCATAAAGTTACTTCACTGGTACTGATGCCTTTCATAACAGCAGCAGCATAGTGACTGAGCATTGTGAGCATCTGAAAGAGAGTTTGAAAGAGAGTTTGGGCCTGTCTGTGCCCAAACAGGGCTCTGCTGAGAACCACTTCAAGGAGAGGAATCAACTCACAGTGACTGTAAGGGTATGTTATAAATGTAGGTAGTTAATTCATGCCTTAATAATAAAAATAGATATATTAAGAAATCTAACTATAGGTAAGGATTTATACAAGCCAGGGAGAAACTCTCATCTCATGTTCCAATGATAAAACCGGCAGCTTCACTTAATGGCTCTGCCTGGGGGAATTGGAGGTTTCCTGGCAGAGCCTGCATCTCCCAAAACCAGAAATACATATGGAGAAGCTCTACCCGGAGGCATCGGAGATTTCCTGGAATACCAGGCAGGAGAAAAGATGCTATCTGGACATCCCCAGAATAGACCACTTGGACAAGAATCCACGGGACCCCGCACCTGGAGACAGCCCGCAAAAACAGACATTGCCCATTCCATGTGCATACATCCTCAGACCGGGGTGCTCAGACGGTCGTCTGAGTTCGGACTCCTGCCTTTGTATAGTTGTACACATGTATAGACCCAACTTTGCGTGTAAAGACACACAGAGAAATATGTGGTCATCCTCGCCCTGGGCTAAATAAACTGTATATAAGCTGGCCCCTGCGAGCACATGGTGTGTCTTTGGGGGAAAGCTGACCTAGCGCCAGCCTGATCCCAAAGCACCCAGCTGCTGCTCCCGGGACTGATAGCTGACTTGGCTGTGGTAAGATTTTTGAAATTTATATTTTTGTCATTTTGTCTAATAAATTGTTGTCAATTTTTTTCTAATTGGCTGCGGATCATAATTAATTTATAACAGGTATGAAGATGGAACCACCAGGAGGCACCGATTTGGACCATGAATAAGAGGTTTAGTTTTCATTTCAGAGGTAGCACAAACTAGGTATTACATTGTGTTTTGGGCGACAGTGTGAGGAAGACAGGCTGTCAACAACACGAAGTGTATTTTGCTGTTACTCAGTAAATAGTAATGAATGAAACCAAAACAAATGTGGATTTTGGCGGGCAGATGATTTGGGTTTTTTTTGTTTGTTTCCCTCTTCTACTAGAATTGAAGTCTTGGTGAATGTGATGCCTTTAAGTGACACATCTCTATTCAGATGATATTATTTCAAATTCAAATTTATAAGCATAAATTAGGCAAAATTCATTCTCACATATCCACAACGTTTCAAAGATTTTTTCAGCCATTACTACACTGCAGATACTCAGTTTACTCCCTGATCTAAGCCTTTCACTTGAGATTTTAAGCATACTATTTATCTCTGAAACATCATAAATTTAGGACTCATTAGCATAGAATTAAAATAAATCTGAGGAAAACAATTGAGAGAATTAGAAATACATTGCATACTAACTTTATACAGTTTAATAAGCAGATGCTGAAAGCTTGTTTGATGCCATATTTTTATTCAGAATTATTTTAGGGATTATCTAAGAGCTGTACTGTGGATTATAGAAAAAGAGTAATTTCAGTTTAATTTAGCCCTATGAACATGTGAAAGTGTTTCAGACAGGTGAAATATACCAAGGGATGTCTTAAGCTACTACTCCAGGGACTATGAACAAAAAAAAAGTCAGTTGCCAAGTGGAGTTTGCATTTTACTAAGTCTGGATATAATTGTACTAGAAATCTTGAGGATACTTTGAAGCAGTCTTAAGATATTGCCTATTGGAATTCCTTCTTAGTGCAAATTTCACTGCAATTTATTTTAGCTCAAATATTCTTGTGACATAAGATTACAGTCTGGCTCTGGATATGTATATTCATATCACCAACAGAAATTGTTGAAAGCTAAGTATCCTTGCTTCTTTGCCAGCTGACTTACTTTCTGGTTCATGTCTTGCAATTGGAAATAGTCATAAAAGCCAAACCAAGTCTTTTTGATGCACAGACACTAAGCTGTCAGTCCATTTGAGCTGTCTGACCATCCGCTCATCTGTTTTTGCTGTTTCTGTTTGACTTCAGCAGTGCTGTTCTGTGGTTTCTCCCCCATTTTCTGTACCCCGATCCTAACCCATGCAAAACAGTCAGCCCCAGGACTTGCATTAATGTTTCGCAGTACCCCAGGAACACATTTATGGACACTGAAAAAAAGGTAAGGTGCTGCCAGAGCATGCAGATTGTCTCAGTTACCTTCCACAAAATAAGGATAAAACATGGAACTTTTATTACTTTCCAGAAAAAAATCCAGCGTCTACTATCATCCTCTTTTTTTTCTCCACAGTCTTTCTATTTCCGACATCTTTCTTTTTTAAGTAGTCAATAGATAACACCACCCTTTATGAAGTCCCTTTTGTCAAGTATGCCTGCCTTCCTAATGTTGAAGACTCTGTCACTTAGTTATCATCATACTCGAGGAGACTGATTTTCCTGCTATCACCAACTTCTTTATTCGCATTATCTGAATCAGTTCTAATGATCCTCTCTTATTGACTGTTGATCTTCCACTGCCTATCAGTAGCATAAAGCCAGATACCATCAAGTGACAATGTTTTGTCAGATGCTTAGCAGAGACTATCCAGTTTTACTGTTTATAAACGAACTATTTGTTAAATTACAGTATGCAACTATATACTCCACTTACTCCACATGCTTTAGAGAGATTGACAGAGTGAATTATGGAGTCAAACCTTAAGATAGAAGAAGCCTATAAAGATGAAGTAATTTTATTCTTTTGCAAGCAATTACTTGCACTACACTGCTAAGTGGAGATCAGTCATAACTGAGGAATTGAGAGAGGGCAATAAACAAATTACTACTGTTTTCCCTGAAACCTCTTGGTCTACAGACTGACTGTAATTTAATCCAGCAGCTCAGCAGATTGTAAATTATCCATTAGAGTTGTCACTGCCCTCTTGAAAAGGATTTACTTTACAATAAGGGTACAAGAAAGGAAATCTGCCTGGTTGTTTCAGATTAAATGGAACATTTGCAGCTGATTCATGATCATCACAGCTGTACTATCTATGTCTTGATGATGGTCAAGTGGTTTAGAAGTTTTAGTTGGCAAGCACCAACATTTAACTTTATTAGTTTAACTGTTTGCCACCTGGCAGCCTCTCTGTGTTTCAGTACCTGTTGTGAAATTCACAGCAAAAACAATGAAAAGTGACCAATGGACTTGGCTACTCAACAGAAAGGTGAATTAAGTGGCTAGTTACAGTACTAGAAAAATTATAT
>NW_005054352.1:1994449-2000402 GCF_000277835.1 Geospiza fortis | reverse complement strand
CACCTCTTTATTGTTACTATTATTTTTTGGTTTGTTTTTGTCTTGTTGTTTTGTTTTATTTTGTTTCCCTCATCTATGCTGGGTAGTAAGGAACAGAAGTACAATTTTTGCAGCAGGACAATTGCCCATGTGCTAGTATACTAGGATACCTTCATACTGCAATGAAGTATAACCAAGCACAAAAATATTTATTTAAATGAAAGCGACTTTATTCTTTGCCTATCCACTAGGCAGTAGTGGATAGCTGGGATAAAGCAGAGGAGTTAATGTTTTGGTTCTCTTCTAAATCCCCTCACTCAATGAATGAAAAATGTTAAAGAGACTGTTTTGCTTTCAGTTCTTTTTATTTCCTTTGTATGTCTAGGCAGCTGATAGAGCCCCAAATAATGTAATTCCCACTGTGCTAGGCAAAGAAGTATAAAGAAGATGTATACAATTGCTGGTCAGAGGAGCTTAAAGACAAAAATCTTAAGGACAAGGTATCGATATCATAAGTCACAAAGCTTTTGCATTCCCAGAAAAAAATGAGAAGCACTAAAAATACTGCAATATTTAAAACACTTTATGTATATTGCAGTTTTTGAGTTCCAGAATTCCAGAATGTCTCCAGCAAACATAATGCCAAATCCTCCCTCCCCTTAGAAAACTCCAGCTTTCTTTCAGTAAAGAGTAGAAATCTTATCTTGACTGTGGGTTTCCTCTGTGTTTGTGTAGCCTTAAAGAAAGCACTAAAAATAAAATAGAATTCCAAGTAATAAAAAAGTTTGGTGTCCACAAACACTGCCACAATGCCCAGGAAGAAGTCGAATGGGGGGAAAAGAAATATGACACATCAGAGAATATAAAGGAAAAAACCTGTAAATGCATTTACATAGTTGGTTTCTTTTTGGAGTCTGCCAAAATTTCTTCATTGTCAGAATTTATAGTGATCCAGAGTGACATAGCTACAAAAAAAGGCTGCTACAGAAGAGAACTGTAATATGTTACCACCATTAATTTTTCTGCTTTGTCTAAAACTCGTACAAATTACCTTGTCCTAGAAGTCATATGGCTGTTTGGATCATCACTAACTGACCCTTAAAATTCTACACTTAAGTAAGCATCACAGAGCACGGTCTGTGAAATTAGAGAAGCCAGTGATGGAAAGATATCATGCACTGTTGTAACCAAAACCAGGAAAAATCCATCCAGTTTGTAGAAGAAAAAAAATATGCCTTTCCTGAATTTGAGTTGTACCTGTCATCTGTAATTTCCCTCCTTGGCTGGTAGACCACGTACAGTAATAGATAAACAAGAGTAAGAAAGAAAAAAATGTATTTCAAAGTGTTATTTTTGTCTACTTTTCTTACTGTTTGCTTAATAACAGTTGCAAAAAGTAAGTGGCCAAATTGCAAAGACTTAACGATGAAAAACTCCATGCTGCCTCTATTCCACTTCCTCCAACCCCCAAAAATATAATGATATCTTCATGCTAAATCTAACTCTTTTTAATAATAATAAAAACCTTGTGGCACTGCAATCTTTGTTCAGTACAATATCAGTAGAGAAAGGAAAGAATCCTGAGGCAATATTTTCACATACATTAAAAACATATATGTGGGGCGTGATATCCCCTTAACAGACATCATATGCCTCCTCTGGAGATAGTAATTCCTAATCTCACCAGGGAAATGCACTTGTGTACTGTTTGTTTTTGTGTTCATTGGTAATGTTTTAGAAATTGTCTATCTCTAGATGAGAGTTTATATATATCTGAAAAGTTACGCTGCTTTTGGTATGAAACTTAACAAAAAATCTGGTTGTTCCAAAGTTTAGTATATTTTTTTATCATGATGTAGCAGCAATTTGTGAGCAATGAGAAGCAGTATTACTTTTAAAGAGAGTAAAGAAGCTCTGGGCTTAGTCTTGACGTCTACTCTAGTGAATCTCAAACTGAAAATAATGAGATTTTTCAATTCACAAATTTAGCGCTGTGTCTGCTTACAGTCTTGGTGAATATGTTTTGATTGAAAAAAGGTATTTGAGCATAAAATTTTTATTAATAAATATAAAGAGTTTTGTTACTGTGCCTAGCAACTGGCAATCCCTATTAAAATTGATGCAAACTAGAAAGAACAGTCCTACCTTCAAAAGCTGATTATTGTAAAATTTTCCTCAATGAACACTTTATTAGGTTTCCACTGTGAGCTTAGCTTTACAGTTATACATTTCTAAATTATGCAGACAAATATATGCAATTTCTTGTGAGGTCTTTTTATTTCATTGGGTAAGAAAATTAAAACTAATGGGAATTTAAAATGAATCAGGTAATGTTCAAGTAAAAATTCTTTCACAGAGGATTTATAACCATTTTTTATGAATGTCTTACAGTGGAATGACTTGATTTTCATTTCCTTACAGATTTCTTTTAACTATGTACATGAAAACTGGCACTTTGATTTGATTCAGAATTTTGTAGTAAATTGCTATAGTTCTTAACAATAAATTTTCCACTATATGCGCTTGTCACTGATTTTTTTATTGTAATCTGAATCACCCAAGAACAGTGAAAATTTGGAACTTTAGGATCTTTCATAACAGAATTAACTGAATGTAAGTATTTAAGAGCTGTGTCAGGAAAAGGACTTTTTGGTGATCTAAGCATTAAGTGTCAGGGTAGAAATTGTTTGCTTTGTATGTTATAGCTGTGAATTGTAAGGTGAGGAAATAGATGTGCAAAGAATAGAAGCTCTGATGATTTTATAAAATCCTGAAGTACTACTGAATACATTTATATATCCACACAAGTTGTCCTGCAAGGTTTGTAAATCAGAAGGAATTCCTATGAGGCTGTAACGCCTCCCAGATGCCTGAGGGTTCGTCAAATCCATGTGTGATCTTGTGGAACTTGTAAACTGTCAGTGAGGTGTTGCAGAGTTTGAAAATTTTGGCTGGACCTTAAACAAAGTCTAGAGTTCCTATGACAGCTAAAGCCTACCAGGACTTTTGAATTGTTCACAGCATTAATACTTCACCAAGACAAATGCAGTTAGCCTTCTCAAAACAGCAAGGAGCTCTCTAATATCACACAGATGTTTGTAGAAACAGGTTAGGATATGAAGAATCACCAAATTACAGAGTATCAAGCTGTTGAAGATGAAAAAGTCTTAAGAGTTTAATGATTGCAATTATTATTCCAGTTCTCCAGATAAACTTAATTGTACACATTGGCAAACTAAACCTCCACAATTTTAAATCAATGAATACTCTGGAAATAAAATGTGCTCCTCTCAAGAAGTAGAAGTGAAGACAATGTGTTCCCAGGAGCAACTTGGTTGAAAATTAGTTCAGCTGTGGTTTATCAGTAACATAAACAACCTGGAAAAAAGTAGGGGTTTGCATCAGTACATCAATTAAAAAAGACATTGGGTCTTCTGCTATATGAGGTCCTTTAAAAATTGCTCAAAAAAAAGTTTTTATCTTCAGCTAATATTAAGTCCTTTATAAGTGACTCAGTTTTTGTTTCTCTGAACTATTGTAAATGCAGAATGTGAATGCCACACTGAAACAAACAAAGTTCAAGCCAATCCTTAGCCTTTGTCCCTACTAGTAGAAAAATCTATGTATTTCAGTCAGCAGACAAAACATTAGGACAGAAAGAGTCATCACACAGTGTATGTACACTATTGAATAACTTAAAGAGGATGAGTCCTCATACAAGAGTTCTCTTCTTCCATAAGTGTTTCTGCTTCTAATATAATCTACTGTATCAACTTCAGATGATCTCTGGTAACTATTAAATTCCATTTTCCAGTGTGCAGGTTTCAACCCATTACACACAGGCTCCAGGAAAAAAAAAATCAATCAAATATTATTTATAGTGCAATGTGCAAACATCTCTTGAAGGTATCAGCATGTGATAAATAGAAACCTACATTTCTGTTACCAAGCTATTAAATATTTGAATTTCACTGGTAGAAAGGTAAAACACGGGTGTACAGGAAAGTTTTGGCACAAATGGAAATTCAATTTAAATAAAAACTTTGCAATCTCCTCAGGTGCTTGTCATACTTAACATTGACTATACTTTAAAGCACATCATATTAAGGGTACAGTTTTGGCTTTCACCTTTTGTATGTCTCAGCTGCTGCACTTTAGAACACTACTTTAGGGAAAGTAGGATGCTTGAATGCTGTGTGTGGAGAGCAGAGCAGTTCTTTGTAAACATCTGCCATTTCTTCTTATATGGACAAATACATAATACTTCCAAGTACACAAATCACATTTTCGATTTAGATCTCATTTAGATAATAAGAAGAATGCAGAAAATGTTCCAGGGGGCAAGCAAACACTTTGAACATAAAATTGAAAGAAATTTTGAGAACTGTTTCCTTGTTGGTTTCTTTAGCGTGTTTTAAACCTAAGAGATAGTTATTTAAAAAAAAAAAGGTTGTTCCCAGTCTATATGCATGTAAAGCTGGAAACTGACGGAAACCAGAAGAAAGACCATGTTAAGATTAAATTCTCAAGCAAGTAGTGACAAACTCCTTGTCCTTGAAGCTTGTATAAATAACTTTCCTGTGTTTTTTTAACCTGTTTCCCCTGCTCTCCAGCCAGCCCAGCAGCGAGGCATGTCACTCTGATGGTTCACATCCATCTCCTTTTATTGATGTCCACTTTGGTATCTGTACAGGTCATCAATATTGTTGCCTCTCTGGCAGCTGCTGGGAATGGCAGGGCAGCCTTGCGGGACTTGGCATGTGGGGGGAGGCTTGCTCACTGCCGAACTCACGGTTCCAGCCAGATGCCGGTACCAGGCTGTCATAAATCTTTAGGTGACCCAGGTGAACTCTGAGGCTCAAAGCTCACTGAAAACTGATCAGGCCTCTGTTTAGTTTAACAGGCCCTTTTCACTGACAAGTGAAGGGTTCAACAAATGCTCAAACCAGATACATATTAGTTGAAAAACTAATGGCTTTTAAAAGAATGTTTGACAATTGTTTAGGGCTGTCTGTAGATCCATTATACTGATAAATGACCAACTATGCCAGACTGGAGATGGCCAGCAAAAAGCAGCTTTGGTTGTTATTTTTTTCCCCTCCCCTACCTCCCCATGCACTCTCTACATCTTTGGGGGCTTCATAAGGGCCTCATGTGCTGTGGTGGTCAGGAGGACTTAAGGCAGCAAAGGATACCTGTGCAGCTTACAGTTAACCTTGCAATCAAACTGAAATTAAGCAAGACTGCAGATACCCCCAGTGACCTGCTATTGACCGCCTGAACTTCTAAGTTAGGGTCAGTTGGGGCCCAGAGTAGGAGGTCAAAAGCTGGTCAGTGCTCTTCAGCTTCAGCATGTTGAATAGAGAGACTTTATTGCCGTGATTTATGCAATTTGCACAGACAGGTTAAGGAGATCTTAAAACATGCCACAGTGCTCACTTACACTGGTTACACCATCCACTGGGAAAATAAATTCTGATTGTCCATATGAAATCTCTTGTGGATACGCCTTGAAGTATTTTACTCCCTGTACTATTAAGATTCATACCCACAGTCGACCCCTGAACATGGCAAGGTTAGTGTTTCCACATTTATTTAAACAGCATGAAGGCACCAAGTAAAGCACTTTACAAAGCTGATTAATTGCAAAGGCAGAATAACAAAATAACAACCAGGTGTAGCTTTTTGTTTTGTTTTGTTTATTTTTTTTTGTGGTGTGGAAAACAGGGAAGGCACAGCTAAATTTAAGATTAGAGGATTAGAGTGGCAATTTGAACACAGTGAAGACTGATTTTTAAGCAGTCCACAGACAGCAATCTTTGGTTTTTTCTTCTCAGCTTTTACACACCTTCTTTTATTTTTTTACCAGAAAATCTGACTGTTGGAAATTTATCAGATCAATCATAAGAAAGAATTAAGAAATTTAAGACCTCTTACCACTTTGTAATCAGAAGGCTTTTTTTTTCATGCTGAA
>NW_005054352.1:1946171-1994439 GCF_000277835.1 Geospiza fortis | reverse complement strand
CTGCTGAAGTTTAATACAGACTACATGAATTTTAACTTTCACAAAAAAAACAGTTTCAAGGACTGCCCTAGATGCTACTCAATCTGTAGATCTTTGTAGAGCAGAAACTGCCAGAGTGATGTGGATTTTTTGACACATTCATCTCTGACCACGAGGCTTGTCTTTGCTGGTGATCAAAGCAAGAAACTGAAACCGAGTCATCAGAGGTGAAAGGATAGGGTGTTTAAGCCTTCTAGAGCTACCTCTTTTTCATTGTAGTACATATTTCTTTGGTGTCTGTTACCCCCAATTTACTGTACCTAATTTAACAACATATTAGTCCATGATAGGATATAATTGTATTTGACATGAGAAGGGGGACGAAGGGGTAAAAGCTCTACTGAAAAAAATGGCTTTAGCAGATGTGTAGCTGCTTATTTTCAGAAATATTTTAAGGATGCAGTTTTAACAAACATATTCTATGACCTAAGGTGTATTCGCATTGAGTTCAAGGACGGCTGAGCATGAGCCATTTTAATCTGTTAGGTAATTTCATCATTTCTAATAAATATATTTACAAATAGCTATAGAACAGAGCAGTCCTGGTGGTTAAATAATAATTTGTTCTTACAAGGATTTATACATATTATTTTAAGTTATATACTATCCTGTCATAAGTATAATGAATATTTTTAAGGCTGCCAAATATGTGTTTATCCGAAAGCCTGAAACAGATACAAGAGAGACTTTACAAGTGTCAAGTCAATAAGTCAATAAGACACATTGCAACCGTGTATAGAAGTATTTTTCAGTCTTAGTGAAAAATAGGAAAAGCTATCAGCTTCTTACTCTGCGAACTCAGAGATTCAGGTAGACAATGCCATCGACTGATTTACAGATAAAAGGCTCTACAAACAAGTAACAGAAGGAGAATATGATCTCTCACCAGTCTTCAGAGCCAGTGTTGGTAGCTGTGGTCCAGTTTTAGCCTGCTGTATGCATACATAAATAAAAACAGTCAGTATTTCCAGAGCATAGGAGTGAGTTTTTTTACTATAAGGTTCCTCAGATGATACTAAAAGACTGAACAACAGAAGTTGGCCACATATATTGTAGTTGAACAACTGGTACTTTTAAGTACATTGTCATGAATCAGCTGGTGGTTTCATGCTGTGCTCACTGCTTAACAGTGAGTGTCCAGAGACAGGGATAAAACTAGACAGACACTAGTTACCAAACTATGACAATATAGATTCTGGTAATATGAAGGTAATGAGTGAGAGACCTAATGTCCCATTTCTTTGATTACATTATACAGTAGAAATTTAATATACCAAAGTACAGCAAATAGTAACCCCGACTATTACTTTCTTTGTGAAAAGGAAACTTCCTGATAAACTGCCTGTGCACCCCAGATTCCCACTGTATTTTCAAGTCTGCTCTTAGTCTTCTGAAGTGGTCAGCTGGAAGGAGATCCCATTGTCTATATCTCATGTTCCAAAGCTATATATGTTGGTTTATCATTGTGGTTTTTGGGTGGTATTGTCTAGGATTTATAGTCTCCAATTTACTACTCCCACCAATTCAAAAAAGAAAGAAAAAAAGAAGAAAAAAAAGAAAAAAAAAAAAAGAAAAAAGTACGTTGGTCCACTTCATCCCACTTCCCCACTTCAACTGGAGGCACAAAAGGCAAAGTTGAGAAAAGAAAAATTTACTGGGAATAGAAATGACATAAGAAAAATGAACAGCAACAATATTAATAACAGAAGTGCAAAAGAGAGAGAGAGATTTCACATGCAAAACTTCTCACTGCAGAGCTCGTGACAATAGACAGTACCAGTCAGCTCCTGCTCCATGTTTTCTTGACTGGCAGGAGCCCCTTTTCCCTGGAAGTGAGTCCCTTTACCCTGCCCCCAGCAATGACATGAGGTGGTATAAAATAATCTCCAGCTCCCATCCATACTTCCTCCTGGCTAATGCAAAAATCAACCCTGTCCTGGTCAGAATCTGGACAGGTGAGAAGTCTGTCCCATATTCTTAAAAAGTCTGTTAAAGAGACCCAAGAAAAGAGAAAATAATTTCTAAAAGGTCTAATTTTTTTAGACATTTCTGCAAACTAAGGAAGTTTAAACCACCAGTAGAAGAGAAAATGATTTTTGGAGGTTCAGTACAGGGAAAGCTTCAAAGCTAGTTTGAATCCTGTCAGAGTTTAACCTAAAATTTGAGCTGAATTTGTCAGAAGAACACTCTCTTTCAATGTGTTCCTAAAGCTTGACTCCAGATAGAATTGCAAATATTGCAATAAAGCTGAATGAACAAATATGATAATGAAAAAATCACAGAATCACAGAATAAGCTGAGTTTGAAGGGACCCACAAGGATCATTGAATCCAGTTCCAGGTCTTGCATAGCACCATCTCCCAGACTCACACCATGTACCTGAGAGTTTTGTCCAAACATTTCTTAAGCTCTGTCAAGCTTGGTGCTGCAACCACTTCCATGGGGAGCCTGTTCCAGTACACTCTGGGTGAAAAGCCTTTTCCTGATATCCAACCTAAACCTTCCCCAATACAAGTTCAGGCCATCTTCTCTGCTCCTGTCACTGGTCACCAGAGAGAAGAGATCAGTGTCTTCCCCTCCTCTTCCCCTCTCAAGGAAGTTCCAGACTCTGTCCCCTCAGTCTCCTGTTCACTAGACTGAACAGACAAAGTGACTCAGCCACTCACAGAGCTTCCCCTCAGGGACTTTCATCACCTTTGTTTCCCTTCTGTGGGTGCCCTTTAAACGCTTTATATCTTTCTTATACTGCCCAAAACTGCCCCCAGCACTCGAGGTGAGGCTGCCCCAGAGCAGAGCAGAGCAGGACAATCCCCTCCCTTGCCTGGTTGGCAATGCTGGGCCTGATGCCCCCCAGGACACGCTTGGCCCTCCTGGCTGCCAGGGCACTGCTGGCTCATGTCCAACTTGTCACTGACCAGGACCCCCAGGTCCCTTTCCATGGTGCTGCTTTCCAGCATCTCATTCCCCAGTCTGTCTGTCCATCCATCCAGGGTTGCCTCATCCAGGTGCAGAATCCGGCACTTTCCCTTGTTGATGTTTATATGGCTGGTGATTCCTCATTTCTCTAATTTGCTGAGGCCTCCCTGTCTTTGAGGGATTCCACAGCTTCTCCCATTTTTATATAATTTGTGAATTTGCTTAGTATCCCTTCCAGTCCTGCATTCAGGTTGTTAATGTCGACACTGAAGAGCACAGGGCCAAGAATGGAGCCCTGTGGAACCCCACAGGTGACAGGTCACCAGCCGGATGTCACCCCATTCACTATCACCCTTTGTGCCTCACCTGTGAGCCAATTGCTCACCCATGCCCTGACGTATACATTCAGCTCTGTGCTGAACGTTTTCTCCAGAAGGATACTCAGAGAGACACTATTGATAGTTTTCTGAAATCCATCCACTGGCTTCCCTTGATCAAGGGAACCCATAAGTTGGGTTTGTCATAAAAAGAAATCAGGTTTGATAAGCAGGACTTTTCTCTGATGAAGCTGTGCTGGCTCTGACTGAAAGACTGTATTGTCTTTCTGGTGTATTTCAATATCTCCCTGAATACCCTTCTTCATAACTTTACCAGGCATTGAAGTGAGACTGACAGGCCTGTAGTTTCTGAGGTCCTTGCCTGTCCTGGAAGTTAGGACAATGACCAGCAGCTTCAGCTGGGTGTTCTTGCCAAGGCCCCTCAAAATCGTCTAAAGTGGTTTTGTGATGCCCATCAGGCAGCTCTGACAATTTTTGGATGAATCTCAACAACCTCCACAGACTTATAGGAATTTTAGGGAAATAATTATCTTGAATGATGTCGCTTTGGGATCAATATAATTTTCAAATATCAAAAATATGCATGATTTAGAAAGTGACAATGTATTCACAGCTTAAGTACAATTAGACATATATTATTTTCTCTACTGCATCATCTTTTTCAGGTGAAGCTAATGGATTTTGATGATTCTTAACACAAGTAGTGCAAAAGCCTGACTGTTTGTAGACTGAACAGGGAAATCTAAGGTAGGCCTAAAATATAGGTTGAGAAAGATCTGATTTTAACATATTGAGCTGAGTTTTGCTGCATCTGAGTTCCAAGCTGGTGAAGAGTCAATCAAAATTTGGAAGAATATGTTATGATACTTATAATTTGTATATGAAATAAAATAAAAATTGTTACCAACTGACAGGATTTAGTCCAAATGAAAAAATCTCTGCACAAGAGCAAATAAAAACTAAGACTGAATGTGCATGAAGTAGGTCCAAACTGAAGTTTAATACAGTTGTTAGTAATACAGCAGTTAATGTTGTTGTCATAGCGCAGCTTTTATCTTTGTGTGAGGAAAGGTCAAGATCAAAAGGTATTTTGGTGCTTAATGATCACTCAAGTGCAACATTTAGACTTCAGCTACCTGGTACCTAACCCTCAAATCCAAAACTGTATGTGAAGTTCCTTTTTGGATGTATCTGCACACTCTGCAAAGAAATCCCAAACCTAACTTGCTGACGTGTTTTCTCACCTTTGAACAGACCATGAAGATAGACTCTTAACTATTTTGATTATACTTTCTCTTACTTTCTTTGAAAAATAAATTCTCAGTCTGCAAATTCCTAAGCAGCTTGGACTTCTGAGTGTTCAACACTCTGTATACAATGAGAAAAAAAAATTCAGTCAATTTTATGAGGCAGCCATTACCTAGCCTGGTATTCAAATAGGGTCAGCTTTCCAGTCCTTTACCAAGAAACTTGGAAACTGATTTATTCTCCATTATATTACACAATGGAGAATATTCCTATCTTAGTATGCTTGTTACCATGCTAAGATTAGAGAGTTACTCAGATTGATGAACACAAGGAATTTTAGAGGAACCCTAAAACACTAGCAATGTGAACCATGTTCTTGACTGGCTTCTGTAGGACTCTAAGTAACTCATTTGTAGCTAGGATTTACATTCTAATTTGAAAGCAGATAGTTTAGTTTTATCATCTGGAAACATACTGTGGAACAGTCAAGCACCAGCTTCTGGCTTTGTAATTGCAAGAAAAGTCATTGCATGAACTTCATGTAAGATGGCCTTATCTTCCCATAAATGGAGAAATCTGTAATATCAGACTCAGGTATTTAGCTTATTTCCATGAGGCCAACTAAATGTTGCATTCAAAAGAACCTCATGAGAAGTCAGGTTAGAAAGGAAAAGAATACGTTCTTTTAAATGGTGCAAGAAACTTTGTTTAAGGTCAAAACTGAGGTCATAAAGAGGCTAATATGAGCTTAGCCTGCAGTACAGCTGCGATATACTGTATTTTGTCTGTGAATAAAAAGGAAGCTTTTGTTTCCACTGCTTTTACTCCCTGCATGTTCCTTAGTAATTTCTTCACTCTGGTATTTAAACTCGTATTTATACATGTATATATATACACACACACATATTTGGCAGCCAGATAGTTACTTTAAAATACATGATTTTAGAAATTAACAGTATCACAGAGGTTTAATAGGAGGAATCTCTTGGAAAATGATAATTCTGAAGTCATGTGTTTTTACAGTGGCAAACCAATTTCCTTTGGGGGACTAAAATCAATGTCTTCAGTCATGTACTGTAATGGCAATTTATTCTTTATAGAGGAGGACTCAAAACCAGGGCAAATTCTGAATTATTTTAAAACAGAGGAAGGAAATAAACATTTTTTTAAGGAGCTAAATTGAGAAGAAATCAAATAAATTAGCCCTCTTCAGTGCTATGTTCGTTTCTGATTCCACAGTGACCAGAGAACAAGGCAATCGACACTTTTTTTGCAATGAACTCCAGAAAAAAAATTGAAAAAGAAACATTCTAGAGATGAATTGAGAGGATTGCCCAGATTAAGTCCACCAAACAAAACCATGGAAAAAAATCTGATTTCATAATTCAGAGGCTACTGAGTGGATTTACCTTAGCGAAGTGCCCTTCTACTCATTTTCAGTAACTCTGTAGCCTATTTCAGCCTCTATACTTGAAAAGTAACAGCATTTTAATAGGACTATTGCCTGTACACATGGAACTGTTTGTTTGAAATTAGGCCAATAAATATCGATGGGGATAATTGTTCCTGCACTTAACTGTAGATGGATAGAATGGCAAGTACTAACTGATGCTTACATTTGTGCTTGGTTTGGAAGCCCTGAACATCCATTCACTTTGCAATGTGAACCATGCCTTCTGCATTGTTCACATTGCAAAGTGCCACTGATCACAAAGATCAGTTTGGGAAAATGTTGTAGCAAGGTTAAATCAAATCATTCAGAAGAAATATAGCACACCTTAAAAAATAAATACATTTACAATGCTTAATAGAATACATATAATTGTCCTTTGGTAATTATATTTTTTTTGAAACCTCATCTGCCACAATTTCTTATAATTCTAATATTAAGTGTCACCTTTCATCTCCACATACTTTTCAAATTGTCATCTTGAACAGCAAGATTTTGAAAGCCAGGTATGCACTGGAGGAGAAATGTCTTTTCATTATTTTCCTTAATTTAACTTTTTAAACTTTTTTTGTGAATCAAAATGTTTGTGAATTCTTCTGTGTGTTATACATCTCCAGGAGAAAATTGTTTGTTCACACCAAGACTGCTAATTCATTAGGTGAGACAATCTGGTTAATCAGATAAGGAGGACCTTATGCAATGATCATATAGTGTGCTGCATCATTTTACTCAGACTTACTCTTTGCAAACTTGATTTGCCCAAGATACATCAAGTTAAAAAGTCAGACAGTTAGAGTCAGGCCCAAGAAGGCCTTTTAAGTGAAATGTTCAGCACACTTTAAGGAAATGCAATCCTCATGGGGCAACATTCAGGGTGGATTAAAGAAAAAAGGCAATGGACTCTGTCTTTGCAAGCAGCTGTATGCCTGACATTCTCTGTGACTTGTGTAGGTAAATGATGCATAAAACACCCATTCAATTCCATAATTTGAATTATCTCTAGCTTAATAAATGACTGCTAAAGATGCTGTGCTTCTCTCTGTGGGAGCAACACTTAAAATGCCTGGAAGTCATATCAAATTAAAAAACATGCTGCAGCAATTAAATAAGAGTCTCCTCCACGGGCTCTGAATATGATGTCCATATATCAAAGACCTATGACATTGCCTATCACTCAATCTGGACACAGGGAATATGGGATTCCAGGCAGATGGAAGCTGAAACTGAAGCTCCAAAACCCTTCCTTATGCAAGTGATTAGGCACAGCTGTTTTGCTTCACATTTTGGAACACTTGAACTCTGCAATCCGTCACATTTTTACTGGACTGCATGTGTAGAAGGTAAAAAAAGGTGTCATGCCCTGGCTAGACAGCAGATGTGGGGATAAAGAAAAGTCTTCATTAAGAGAAAAAATAAGGGAGAAAAAGATTTGGAAAAAGCACAAATTGAGAGGCAAGAGGAAGAAATTAAAGGGAGGCTATCAGAACAAGTGGAAGATATTAGTCTGTTTTCCTAAGATACAGGGAATTAATTCTTCAAAGATTTTCCTCAAATGTTACGAAACCAATAAATTTGCTCTTTAAAAACATCTTTACACTTCTAAATCTGCCCAAAGGTAAGAAGTTTTTAGAAATTCAAATGCCACCTCTACATTTTCACATTTTGTAAAATATCTTAATCAACAATATTTCATGAGGAAAACTCCTTCAGCTCAAATCAAGAATACATAAGTGCTAGCCTACAGAGGATAAATTATATGAAAAAGCCAGGCCTAACATTTTTGTGAATTGTCTTAGTGGCCTTAATTTTCCTAGTTCCAAGCCTGGATTTTAAAAGGAGTTTCTCAGAGAAGCCTCTTTTATAAATTGATGAAACCTTTTTATTCTACATCTTTGGTCATGTATTAGCTATTGAAAGCCTAATCCTACTGCCCAGGAGTCTATGAGGCATTTTCCATTGGTTCCCATAAGACCAGGATCAGTGTTTTCAGTGACAACTTACTGATGCTACCGAAGAAATTATGGCAGCATGATTTATTTAAAAAAAAAAGTATTAAATGAGAAGGATACTCAATGGAGGAATATAGCAATTCAATTTAAAAGAAATCTGAAATGTAGTTAGGAAAACCCCTGTATTTTCAAACACATATGTAAGAGAAATTTGTATGAAGGAATTAAAGAATAGTTTACTGTCTCTACTGTTCACCAGCAGAGAGCTTTAGTTGACAAGAACTCTTTGGGTTCTTTCCATTGCCTTTTTATGACTTCAAAATGTTTGAGTAGAGGTGCTTGTCTGATTCACTGTGCATGTGGAGAAAAAATTTTATTGGACACTTAGACTGTCCTGGATGTCCTGATCAAGAAGCATTTCTGGATGTCCATTTCCAGAAGCAGAAGCCCCTGCCTCCTTGGGTTGGCAAACTATCTGAGAAACAGTCATTCTTTGACTAGGGTGATTTCCCTCCATCATGAGAGCTGCAGTGTGGCTGGAAATAGAATTTATTTAAATGACGTTCATGTTTGCAGAAAAGCTTTACTGGGAATTAAAACCTGAATGCTTTTTTGGTCTGGGTGCCAGACCAGGACATTCATCTCCACTGCTGCAAAGGTGTGGGAGTTTTTCACCCTTCAGAGCAGCAGATGCTGTCTGTATCTGTAAGTAATAACAACAGTCACACTTTTTTTTACCTAAAGTAAGAATTGTATGTGGGAGACGATAGATTTCATCTGCTGTGGTTTAAAAGTTGTGATCACTGAGCCGTCCTTCCACTCACACATTTTGCTACTTGAAAAGAAGGCCCTAAGGGTCTCCTACATCAGAAAGTAAAGCTGACCTCTCTTTTACTTCCAAATAAAAAAATGTGTTTTCTTATTCCCCAATTATAACAAGGTTTCAAAACAGGTTAACACCTACGGCTGGCTATGGGAGAAATACAAAAAGGTCAAGGGGCAAGTGTGATATGAGTAAAGTTCTTGTCCTGTGAAGAAGAAGAGTTTTATCTCTCTTCTCATAATTTTGAAGGCTCATCTGGGAGGGAGATGTTCTAAAAAAATTTATTATACTTAACAACCTTCTTGAAAACCTATGTCTAAGTATATAATTAGAGCAACACATCCTCTGATGCCATGACCATGATAGGTTCAAAAATGGTCTGAAATTGTGATTGAAGAAATAAAAAAACCAATTGTGGAGATTTTAACATGTTTTTTTCCCATGTGATCCCCCTACTTTTAAACCAAGCTTGATTTTAAGGGATGGGGAGATGAAGAAAGCAGAGGAAAGTGAAGGGAAAGGGAAGAGAAAGAGAAATACAAAGAGAAAGGGAAGGGAGGGGGGAAGGGGAAGGGAAAATGAAAAGAAAAGGGGAAGGGAAAGAAGTCCACAGGTAGGGCAAAGCAGAATAACCTTAATTGGTTGTAGGCCAAAAGAGTAGCAGTATAGAAAAGAGGTCCTGTAAAACCCAGTCCTATAAGGTCAGACCTAGGAATAATTCTATGGATTTTTTATCTCCATTGAGAAATAGAGTATTCAAATAATCCAGAATTGGCAAGAAAATTTCAATTCAGCATAAAACATCTTAATTAAAGAAAATGATACTCTAAAACTGGTAAGCCAATTCATCAGTTTCATATTGCACTGAAATTTCTCAGACAGGGTGA
Source organism: Geospiza fortis (assembly GCF_000277835.1). Lineage (NCBI taxonomy): Eukaryota > Metazoa > Chordata > Aves > Passeriformes > Thraupidae > Geospiza > Geospiza fortis. Next base: position 1,984,789 of record NW_005054352.1, on the reverse strand, counting down.
GGAGAAGAAATCGTGTTTTTTAAGATAGTCAGTAGGAGAGGAAAGAGATGATATACTGATGGTACCAAGACAAATATTGTCTTGGAAGGAGATAAAAATGGTGAAAACTGATCTGTTGATGGAGAGGAAATAAGAAAACACTAGGAGAAATATTCCAATATAAAGATGACAACAAAGGGTCTAGAAATTGAAATTTTGATGTTGACAAAACAAATATGGAAAATATATGGGTGGCTGCAGACCTTTGACCATGTGACACTGCAGCAGTCTGAGGTAGCTCCAAGGCAAATTTCTGAAGATCTTTGAGGAATGAGAGCTTCTTCCTGGCATTGTGTATGGCTTTCCTGGAAAGGCACTGTAGATCTATGGTTCATATCTAAAAAATGCAAGCATAGAACAGAAACACAAAAAAGGCTTATTAAATAATTGGAAGACACAAAGACATCTGATCTCTGCTGAGGTTAATCTCTCACACACTTTGTGGAATCAGCTGTTACTTGATCTCTGGGTTGGAGAATTTCTCAGGCAGAAGCCTTTAAGTAGAGCAACAGAAGACTGTGAAAGCTGCAAAAGAACTCTGCCCATGGATGAAAGTATAGTGAGAAGGCAGTAAGGAGGGAGATGAATCATGGGTACGAAATGTTCATCATTGTGGTGTAGGATGCTCTAAAATGGTGACTCAGGCCCCAGCAGAGCCTTGAAATGGGGCTGTCAGTGCTGTAGGGCTTGTTTAACTTCAGGATTTGCTATAAGGTATCACACTGAAGTTTGCTTTCCCATGGATGCAAAAATCTCAGTGTTGATTTGGAAAAGTAATTTTAACATTTCTACCTCCTATAATTCAGCTGAAAACTGGAGATGCATGAAGACACAGAGGAGAAGAGTGTCTAAGTTAGAAACAAATGCTCCACTTTTTTCAAAACTTCTTAGACTCATCTTTTATTACAAGACCTTCTTTCTTTCATCTGTTCTTAAGTTTTTGTTTTTCTGAACTGTTTCTTCATATTTTCTAGTGTTTCTTTTTATTTATACTAGCACACCTCATTTTAAACTAATTTTTCATAAATTTCCCACTATTTTGTTCTATTTTGTTCATAGCCCTACATTAGTAGATACATTTCCACTTTGTTCTTATTTGTCTCCAGCTTCTCTAACTCTCCTTTATCACACATTTTTCCTTTATTTCTCTTTTATTTTCTTCACTTTTTCACTTCATTATCTATGCCAGAACTTCAGCAAAAGATCAAAAGGGAAAATCCAGTACATAAATTAGAGATTTAAATAAAATAAAATAAAATGCTTAAAAAAAAAGATTTTGCATTAGCCACAGTTACTAAGAGCATTTAATAGTTGGCAATCTGTAGGTTTTACTAGGTGAGAAACTTATATAGTCACCACAGACAGCATAGTAAAAAATTGCTTTTCTTAGTACAAGCTTATTCAAAGTAGCACATCTCCTGTAGGCATTTTTTTAATTAATATGAAATGAAAACTTAAAACTTTTTGCATCTTTACTGTAAAATATGGCTTCAGACACAAGTTAACAGAATTAGTATTATTTTTCCTAGCCTTGGAATATAATAGCTTTTCACTTTCTGTTGTGAAAAGGCAAAAGTGAGAACATTTATGATTATAGTTAGAGAATTAATACTATTCCATACAGCTTGGTTTAAAGAATGTAATCACCCATATGTCGCTGCTGTCACTAGAACTGCAACACTGTGCAAGTTCACAATCCAATATGGGATATATCACAGAAATATAGTATGTCTGCATGGACACAATTAACATTCCTTAATTGTGTTCAGTAATCACATTTTATAACCTTTTAATTGATTAGTATTTAGTGTTTAACAATTAAACGATTGTAGCCAACCGTCCATTCAAGTTAATTATCTGTAGATTGTGCTGGTCAGTTTTGGTAAGTTTTTTATTATGCTCAGGACATGGTGTTTTCCAATTTCTTTATGGGCTACATTTATAAATGGAACTACAACAAACCTGTTATTGTGTGTATTACAGAAAAAAATTCATATGATAATCTTATTAGAGGTTGTTATGAACAACATTGTGTGGGCTACATTTGAGATGTCAGTGTAGTTACTCTCATTTACACCAGTTTATGATTAGGATGTATTTTTGATCACAAAGAATGGTAACTCCTTTAGATACATCAAGACTTTTAAGGTATAGAAGTGTGTCTGATTTAAGAAACAATGTTTCTGGGAACTGTAAGATAAGAATAACTGAAGATAACAGTATTTCCTCTGTATTCAAATTCTTGCAGAACTCAGTTTGATCCTGTACAGAAGGACTAGTTGTGAGGTCTTAAAGGTATTCCATCAGTGCAAAATGGAGTTTGAGAATTAAATGAATATTAAAATTAATCACTCTTGTCAAGTAGCTTTCTCCGTGTTCTCTTTGTCCAATGAATGTAATAGAAATTTTGAAAATATTTCCTGAAAAAGTGTAATTCCATCTATATTTCACTGTTTTTCTCTGCTGGGCCAGCATGGTTTACAAACACTAGCCCTTTGGCAATATGTCATATGAGCCATTCACGGAAATAAGATGATAATAGAAGCTGAATCTACAAATCGTTCAAGGTCAGCTGAGAAGAAGCTACTCTGATTTCATGTACTAGAGCTGACCAAATTACAGGTTTTGATGCATACATGGTTTTGAACCAGCATATGGGCAATCCATGACATCATTGCACTGCTCTCTTGGCAGCAGCCTGGTGTTTGACTGGGAGCAGACGCTGGTCCTTTCCTGTGATAGAGCTGTAATGTCTCTTGGAAACACCTCACTGCTGTGAACACCTTTGCATGTTCCCCTCTCCACAAGTCATCTGATACAGAACATTCAAGTTTTATGGTTCTTAACTTTCAATAGGTGCTGCAGGAATAAATGTGTTTGGTTTTTTAAATGAATATATGCCTTTGAAAGTAAAGTAATTAAGACAACTTCTATGCATCTTAAGGAGTTTGTTACTGTGTTATGCAGTTCTTTACAATGGCAATGTCAAGATTTCACTCATTAATTTGATCCAAAATTGCAATGTGTGAGTCCATATGCATATGTCTGTTGAAGCAAAGATGTTGAATAGAACAGGTGCAATATATCAGTGAAAACAATAGCTACAGAACTGGTATTTTTATTTGTGATTTTGAAAAATGCAGAGTGGAAGCATGTCTTCACTTTCCTCTCTTGTAGCTGAGTCTTGAACTAGATGTAGTCATGTGTGATGTCTTGTTGAGTGTTGCTTAGAAAACAACCACTCAGTCTCTTACATAACTCTTTTCAAGCTGTCTGTAGGATCTCATTCAAATACAAGTTCTGCACAGGTAGCCAATCAAGCAGGACCAGAAATTATATGGAAACAGAAGCTTTACCTACTGGTTGCAGAGGTCCTGAAACAGACTCAGAGTCATATATTAGATAGTCAGATGTACACCAGTTCTTTGTCTTATGTTTTTATCTGTATGTATAATAAATTTTGAATCTTAACCTCTCAATATGAACATATCTTCATCAGTAATATCTCCTGTCTCATCAACACAGGGAAAACTGTATCTTGTCATGTATTCTGCTGAGCCATGGTCACTGGACTTGTCAGAGTAAGCTCAGGTGAAGACTTTCCACCATGATAAATAGAAAAGTATCTGCTTTGGGTAGCGCAGAAAACTTATCCTGAAAGAACAAAGAAAGGCAAAGTGTGTAATGTGCTCAACTTCTCTAGGCTGAAGCATTTCTATTAATTCTATTAAAGCAGGTTTAAAACAGGAACAGGTTTTTGATGCCAAGAACTATTGCTGTTGGTAACTGAAGTATGCGTAGAAACAGGTACTTGTAGAGTTGGATTTTGTGATTAGAATTGAAGAAAATTGTGGTGACCACAGGCTGGGTCAACACACTTTAGGAATGTAAACATCTTCTCTATTATTTACTAGAATCCAGAGGCAAAAAAAAAAATAAAATCTGTGAGCATTATATTCAGTCTTTGTAAAAATTTAAAAATGTTTACACAAGGAATTTATGAAGAAAACATGCCTAAAATTTCATTTTCTAGTAGCATTTTGTCTGCAAACATGAGGTGAGCTTGTTTTCATATACAGTGTTAAAATATTTTTAATATTTGCCAATGGATAGACCTAACATGTCTTGAATGGTTTTGTAGCTTTTATACAATTAGCATTGGCTTATGCCTTCATGTTGTCTCGCATGGAGTGACTACATCAGTGGACAAAGGAATTGCTACAGATTGCATTTATCTGGATTCCTGTAAAGTCTTTGTCACAGGCCCCCACAGCATTGGTTTGTTTAAATTTAAGAGAAATGGATTTGATGGGTGGACTATTAGATAAGAAATCTGTTGGATGATCGCATCCAGGCAGTAGTGATTACCAGCTCAGAATAATGATCAGTGACAAGTGGATCAGGACTCCATACTGGGACTGGTCCTGTTTAACATCTTTATTAATGACATTGACAGAAGGATTGAGTGTACTCTCATCAAGTTTGCAGATAACACCAAGCTGAGAGGTGCACTTGACACTCCTGAAAGGTGTTCAGAGGGACCTGGACAAGCTTGAGAAGTGGCCCATGAGAAGATAATGGAGATTAATAAGACCAAGTGCAAGGTGCTGCACCTGGGTTGCAGATATCAACTACAGATATCAACACAGCCTGGAGAATGAAGACATGGAGAGCAGCCCTGCCCAGAAGGGCTTGGGGATACTGGGGGGTGGAGGCTGGCAATGTGCCCTTGCAGCCCAGAAAGCCAAATGTGTCCTAGGCTGAATCTAGAGTAGTGTGGCCTGCAGGTTAAGGGACGGGACTCTAACATGTTAATTCACTCTCATGAGACCTCACCCAGATTACTGTACTCAGCTCTGGCATTCCCAGCATAGGAAGGCAACACTCCAATAGGGAGTGAGTCCAGATGAGGCCGCCAAGGGGATTAGAGAGATGAAGCATGTCTCCTAAGAGCAGAGTCTAAGAGAGTAAGGCATGTTCATCCTGGAAAAGAGGCTTCAGGTATAACCTATTGCGGCCTTCCTGTACCGAAAGGAAGACTGTACAACAGATGGAGAGAGACTATTTACACTGAAGTGACAGGACAAGAGGTAATGGCTTCAAGATGAAAGAGATTAAGTTTAGATTAAATATTGGGATGAATTTTTTGCAGTGAGGGTGGTGAGGCACTGGAACAGGTTGCCCAGAGTGTTTGTAGGTGCCCCAGCCATGGAATCATTCAGGTCAGGTTAAATTCAGACTGCCTGTTCTGAGCAGTCTGAACAAGTGAATGGTGTCTCCACCCACGGTAGAGAGGGTGAAATTAGATGACCTTTTAGATCCCTTGACAAAAATCCCTCTCCAGCTCTCTCACAAACCCTTTTTATTACTTGGAGCTGCTTTAAGGGCTCTCCAGAGCCCCTAGTCTCTCAGTCTGTCTTCAGAGCAGAAATAGTCCAGCCCTCTGATCATCTTCATGGCCTCCTCTAGACTCCAATGGTTCCACCTTCTTCTTATGTTGGCCTTCCCATAGCAACACATAGTACTCAAGGTGGGTATTTATGAAAGCAGATTAGAGGGAGAATTTCCTTCCTCACGCTTCTGGCCATGTTCATTTTGATACAGACACACTAGGACACATTTTGTTCTGAGCTTCAATATCACATTGCTGGATTGTGTTAATGTTCTTATCTAGCAACAGCCCCAAGACCTTCTCCTCAGAACAGCTTTTAATTCATTCTACATTCAACTTGTATTGTGCTTGGGATTTCCTTGACCCGTAGGTAGGCCTTGTTGAACTTCTTAAGGTTCACACAGGCCTGCTTCTCAAGAGTGTCAAGTTTCCTTTGTAGCGAGACCATAGAGCCACTCTTTACACTTTGAATGATCTATCCATCTGTATTGGGTCTGACCAAGGTGAAGTTCACAGCCCTCACAATGCTGTGCTTTGCACAGCCAGACCAGGCCAGGCCAGCTGACCCATATTAGCCAAAGGCTAATATTCCATGCCATATGATGACAGCTCAGATGTATAAGCTAAGGTAGAGAGTAAGCGGGGGGGCATTCATGGCTTTTCAGTGTTTGCTTTCTGGAGGAGCTGTTATGTATGCTGAAGCCCTGCTTCTCAGGAAGTGTCTGAACATCGCTACTGATGGGAAGTAGAGACTGACTTTTTTTCTCTTAAGCCCACGTACACTCAGATCTCTGCTTATTCTTCCCTTTACTGTAATAAAACTGCCTTATCTCACCCTGCTGGTTGTTCTCCATCTTATTCTCTCCCGTGTCCCAGAGGGAAAGGGCAACTTAGTGGGCACCTGGCACCCAGCCAAGGTTAACCTGCTACACCATCAAATCTATTCCTCACTATTTTAGACACAAAGATGTAATGCAGGACAGTGTCAAGTGCTTTGTGCAACTCCAGGCGGAGGATCTGTTGCTCTTCCCTCATCCACCAGTGCTGACTCCTTGCATGATGCATAATTTAGAATGCATCATGCTTATTATGCAAGAATCAATACATTTAGCAATAGATATTCTACAATTCTCTTCTTTTGACAGTAGTCAGAATACTCAGTCCTTTTTTTGTCAGGACAGTCTCTGATGGGCCTTTTATTTTTTACTTAATCACACTACTTTATGACCAGTTCATGGTTTATTATTAATGAAAGTCACAAAAAATATTTGCAAATGGACATTTGAGACCTTAAAAATGGCAATGACTACATTCAAAATATGTCGGAAACTAAGAAAAAGGTAAAGGTGAGTATTGATAAGTCCCACAAACCAAGATCCTGCAGATTCGAGGGAGCTAGAGAAAGACACATAGAGAACATCTCCTGAAAACATGAACTGTGGTATTTCATAGAAACTACTAGGAAGGTACCAGTTTGCATCTGACTGAGTTCAGTAGGTGAAGACAGATCAAGATCCTAATAACAGTGTGACATTTTTTCTGAGAAAGGAATGTAGATGTGGCTGTGCTTCTTTTCAGCATTAGATGTGCAATAGTTGGTTTAGCCTGGTTATCTGTTTCAGCAATGCTGTACTAGTTCACTGTTTCCCAGACAGGTTTCCATGGTTTCCCACCCCATCTCACCCCACTACTGAATACATTCACATTTATTGGAAAGGAAGTGTGAGCTGGAATGTGTGCTGCTTCCAGCCCTGGGGCTGTGTTGTTTCACATGCATAAGTCTCTCCAGTCCAGCACATTAACACAGGAAACTTATGAGAATCTTTTCTTTCTCATGTCAAATTCATGGATTTTTTTTTAGTTAATAGTAGGGTTGTCAAATTAATGGAACTTTTTTAGTTAATAGTAGTGTTGATTCCAAAATAATTACATTATGGATTTCTTTACATGATGCACAATGGAAATAAGAAGAGAGACTTTGGTCTCTTGAAGGCCAGCATTTCTAGGTGCAATTGTTTTCCCCATATTGTTCCTACTTCAGAGAAAATACACCTCAAATGCATCTAACCTACCCTATTATCAGAACTTCACATACAATGTCCTCAGGCACATGGTGTGATTCTTGGTGTGTCTTACACAGGGTGGGCAGTTGGACTTGATGATCCCAATGGATTGCTTTCAACTCGTATATTCTATGATTCTATGGTTATAAGTAATACACCCCAGCTCCCTTGTTTTTTGAGGAACAAGTAGTGTCTTGAGATAGCACAAAATTAAATATTCAGAAGATATGTGTGTTTATTGTGCTCTTATTTGCAAGTTTTGGAGAGAAGGGGCATATATCATCCACAGAACTTTGAGGGTAACTTTGTTGGTTTATTAATCTTATTATAGTATCAGAACATAACAATACTTTTAATGACTTGGTAATGTGATTTGGTAATATTCCGATTAATGCTTTACCATGAACAGAAGAAACAGATTAACCATACCATAAAGTGTAATAAACTAATTCCTCACTGCAGCTTTAGAAACCAAATCACACGCAGTTTCAATTATTTCACATGTTTGGCAGTCATTTTTCCAGTGGATCAGCAAGCATTTACACAATAATCTGAAAGAAGCTTATAAAAACATGGTTGACAGAAGTTCTTTCTATTAAGAAATACTTGACATTGCAATGGCATTTTTGTTTTAACCATACCAAATTCTGCAACTAAAAGATCTTGATTTGAATGCCTTAGAAATACTTTCATAGTTTTCATGCCCTACTAATATATTAAATCATTATTAGTCCAATAAAGTAGTGTTATTTTGATATAAATATATGAAAAATAATGGGCCAAAGGGATTAACAAGCACTGATGAGAATGAGTTCTTCTGATTTAAGCAGTGCTTTAAATTGGACACATCTAGTAGAAGAATGACTCTATAACTGGTGCTGCTTCCAATAACGTCTTGGCTGCATGCAGAGCTCTTCACTTGGAGGTTCCCAAAAACTTTAAAGAATCTGTAAATATCATACTTATATTTTGCAGGTTATGTATGGCTGGACTGAAGCTGAGAAACAAATCAATCAAAGAGAAAGAATAATCTGTGTAAGTGTTGGAATTAAAAGTTCCTCTCTTTTCTGTCCATCCTACAAAACCCAGAAACATTAAATAAATGGAAGTAGTATGCTTTTTTCTTAATTTCTACCGTGTATATTTTAGTTCATCTTGGTCTGCTGTTCCATCCATTGTACTGTTATACATGCAACATTGTCCTGTGCATGCTTATGAATGGGGTGTCTGGATAACTTGCTCGACTCTTTTTCATTGATTGAATGAAAAGCTATATAAAATCAATAAAAATCAATAAAATCACTCTGCAGGTTTTACAGTGGAAGATATGTGTCTCACACTCCCTCTTGCCCCCCAAAGTTGAAAGTGGGTAGTTGTCCTTGCAAAGAAACTTCCTCCTACAGTGGGACTATAGCTTGTTGGAAAGGGTAGCCATTTATCACAGTCCTAAATGAAAGCATTCCTTGGACACAAATGTCTTTTTCTTCCTTTGTCTGATTACTGAGGGGAAAAGTGAGAAGGAAATGTCAAAACAGTGAAACAGTGGTGTCTAGAGAGCAGTCACTTTGGAGCTCAACCAGCTTTTGTGAAGGCCTGGATGATTTGTCAAATGGTTGTGGCATAAGTCAAGCCCTGAGGTTGAAAGGTCCTGACCTAAGGAGTGTTGAAATCAAGCAGTATAAGCAAGAGGGCTGCTAGAAGTTTCAGCTGTAGTGGAGATGAACAATGATGGGTGCTGGACACAACAAAACCTAATCTGCATAATTCAGGTAAGGAATTTTATTGAATCTGACAAGTATGTGACAGGCTGAGAAAGAGAAAAGAACATGCTCTTGCTGGGAACCTTCAAAGCTCTTGTTAAGGTATGTGGAAATAAATGACAGCTAATCTCTTACTAAAAAAACTGTAAACAATACCATTTTACACAGGGCTCACCCATGACCTTTTCATAGATCAGGCTATCCACTTTCAGGCCAGGCCACAGAACTTATCACAAACAATGCAGTGAATTCGTATTGTGCAAGAAGAGCTTTACTTCTCCAACCGAATAATGACATGGAGACTTTTCAATAGAAATTGTTTGTTTTGGTTTGGTTTTGGTTGATTGTTTGTCTTGTTTTAGATTTTTTGGGTTTTTTGCAGTTTTGGCTTGTGTAGATCATACTGCACTACAGATCTCAAACTAAAATGTCATAAGGTGACAAGACAACTTTCCTGTACTGAGACCTGCTGATGTTATTAAAGTGACCAAGACTACTAAAATTCTTCATTAAACTTGACATGTCAAATTTCCCCAGTTTAAAAAAAAAATTACGTTAACATTTTGCCTCTCTTTTAAGTCTTCTCTAGGTAAACAGTAGTGTTTAAAGAAAATATATAGTTTGTTCTTTCAAAATACCTATAAAATCCTGACTGCCAGCTTTAAAGAATAAAAGTTTTGTATTCAACTTTATTTCAAAAGCACTAAGACAAATACAACCTTAATGCACATACAACCCAGAAGCAATGGTTGAAAATTGATCTAGCCTTTGTATGATGTTTAACATCATCCAGTAGAATAAAAAATGACCTTGCAGGCAAGCATGAGCTTTTTTTTGGTGAATATCTGTATTCTTATGAGATCTTTCTTAATACTGAATTCTTCACAAAAGGTAGAACTTGATATTTATATAAAGAGGTTTCTTGCCAGATGCAGATCTCTAAGCCTGACAAAAACTCAATTTATTGTACAGGCTGCTGAATGATTGGAAGGAAAGCTTAAAATCTAGACAAACATAGTGCAAATGTGACTTTCAAGAGCAGAAATTAAACTCTAAAACTCTTCAAATAAATACAAAAACAAAGATTAGACCAACTTTGTTGAGCATGAGGCACAAAATCCCCAAGCACTTCTCTGGATTACTGGCACAGAGACTTCTGTGGTGTACAGCACACGTGTATGACTTTTACCAATGTGTGCATCTTTCAATCTAATGGAATGAGTCCTTGCTGGATCAGTCGTGGATCTTGATTTTATAAGCAGTCAATGCATAATTCACAAGGCTTAATGAAGATTCCAATTCATGACAACCAACTGCCTCCATAGGTCACACCTCCCGGTCTCATATAAATAAAGAATGATATACTGGAAAGCATACCAGCTGAACCTTACTGAGTGCCAAAGCTATGCATATTAATGAAGCACAATAAAAAATATATTTGACTTTCAGGAAGTGTTTCTACTGTTTTCCAGCTTTAGGGACAGAGGAAATGTTTTGTAGTGAACTTTTCAATATACCACACCAAATACCATGTGATGCTTCCCCTCAAGGCAAAGGGGCAATCAGATTGTGGCAGTGGCATTTCATAGCTAGCCTCATCAGATCTATGAAATCCTCTGTCATTCCCACTCCAAAAATGAAATCCATGCTGGCAATATCCCCACCTTCCTCTCCCATGTTCCTATGCAAGTCCCCATTTGGTAACTAGGAAGTGCTTCAGCAGTGCTGCTCTTTTATGTGCTCTGTTTAGTCCTTGGAACAGGATGAATGGTAGCTCAGATGAATGCATTTGTGCCATTTTACTTGGCCCCAGACGATGTTTCCTCACTACCATGACATCTGAACAGAAGGAGAAAACATCTCCCTTTTGTGGCAAGCTAATTTAATTTGTACCTTCCACCTAGGGGTAAATATGTTTGTCTGTCTTTTTAAGCTGTCTTTGCCCACTTTCTTTTCTCACGGGAAACCCTGCTGAGTCAAAAGCAGGATATTGCTTATTGCTCTAACTTTATTTTAAAGTAATTTAATTTTAAGCATGCCTACGCCCACCCTAAATTGATGCAACTGTAGGAGCTTCACTGGGACAGCCTTAATGACTTTTGCAGGTTTCTTGTGCCAGAGACATCAAGGGCTGGTTGTTATGAAGGTATTTGTCTTTTACAATAAATGCTTTAAAACAAGAAACCTCTTTTGCAGTTTCCTCAGAGATGTTTCTCTATTTTCAAAAATCACGCAATTTTGCATATTGACCTACCACCTTTAAAAAACAGCATGATGAACGTTGACCTTTGCTTTTTGTTGATCTGGTATTATATGTGATTTGACTTCTTTCTGTCTGAAAACATTGTAAAAAGGATTTAAAATAAACAATGGATGCATTTCTTTAAGACAAATGGCAGTGATATATGACTCAGATGGCTCAGAATTTGCATTTTTACCATTTATGCATGACTCTTTAAACTGACAAACACGTTAAGGGCATTATTTAATCCAGTATTGAAAATTTTCTATAATTAAAAAGAATCATTAAAAACCCGTTTTGCTTATAGTAACATCACAACTTCTTTTATTTAAACTTTGTTATTGCATATTAATTTGGCAGTGGCACATGCAATAACTTATGAATTAAGCACATTCTTGCAATTTCTTTCCTTAAAAAAATCATTTTTAGTTATTTCCAGGTAAATATTACTTATCCTGTCAGATAAGAAAGAGAAAATATATAACACTTAAACCGAAAAAGTGTATTTTTAATATACGCAGTAAAAAATATCACAGTACTGACTTTATCTGCAGTTGCTATTTGCAAATATATAATATCATATCAATGTTTTTTCAAAATAATTTGGCATTATGTGTTTTGATCAGAAATGTGCATTTCTGTCACATTCAAAATCCAAAGTGTTCAACAGTTATATCTCTAAAGTTCATTACTATAATCTGCAGTCATGAATATCACAGAAAGTGTGACTTTGTCTGTCAATTACCAGTTACGTGTCCTTTGCATAATATTTTATCAGTGCCTTTCTGCAATGATTTACACTCTGTATTCTGGTCAGAATTATGCATTTATCATCACCAAATGATGATAATGACTCTCACAGAGAGTCAAGTTTGGAATCAGTCACAACATTCAGAAAGATCATCATGACGATATTGCAGTTTTGCTGATAAAACTTTCCTCCATTCTGTTTATATTGCCTTGACAGTTTGTTTTCTAAACAAGTTGCATTTTTTTAGGAAAAGGAAGTAGCTCTCTTTTTCAAACTTAGGGTTTAGAGTCTAAATATGCAACGTCGTGACAAATAGCAACCAATGTGTGCTCCAGAGAAAAAGGAGAAAGTGCAACCGTGTTGCCCTTCCTAGTCTTCTCAGTGTAGATATAAAGATATAAAATGGACAAAATGGCTTCTTTTGCCTCTGTAGAGGATTGTTCAGCCAGAATCCAGCACTCCTATTAGCACGGTAAGATTTTACATCAGCTTTGAGGATAAAGGGGGTAATTTCTGGTGTGGAATTTTAGAATGGATTAGTATGGAACTTAAAGATCATCTGCTTCAAACTGCCCTGCCCCAGGCAGCGACATCCCTGGGCAGATGTGGATCAGAATGCAAAGCTGAAGGGCAGTTGGTGAGCAGGTACCTGTGACAGTACATGCCTTGCTTGGCTCTGCCTCTCTGCCATGGTTTGGACCTCAAAACTTTGCCTGGAAAGGTGTGCAAGTCAGATGATAACAAATAAGTGGAAGCTGTGTAGCCAATGGTAGGGCCATCTGGTCTTTGTACCATGCCAGAAAAACCAGACCCAAGGTGCAAAGAGAGAGAAAATGTTAAGAAAAAAAGGGATTCTGTAGCACTTAGAATTTCACCTACTGACCCCTGAAGTTCACAATGCTTCAAACAAGTTGCTTTGAGGTCTGGAACTTTCAATTTAAACTCAGAAAGTTGCCTCTCAAGACCTTACTTCTGATAAGGGTGGAAAACCTTGTTGGCAAAATCCCTTAAACATTTGCTTTGTTTTCTTTTTTGAACAATAAATTTGCCTCTTTAAAGGTTATGAAGTGCTTGCAAACTGCCTGGTGCTAAGATAGTATCTTCAGGGCTATGAAATGGTATTTCCAGCCTTATTGCCAAACTGTCTAAATCAAGGCCATCCACTTTTCCATTAGAAGCTAAGCTCTTAAGGCATATATGGACAAAGGGCTTGGTTGTTTATGGAGCAACAACATCTGCTTACACTCAGCCTCGTGGTCAGGGAGCTGTTGGTTAAAAGAGTAGGATGTCCTTCCTCTCCATTTCATGCTGTATTATGTTTCATGCAGGAATATCTAGTCTCTAAGACTTGACCACAGCTTTTATCTGCTGGAGTTTAAAGACTTAGCTGCTTGAAGTGAGAGTCTGGTCATTAACTCCCTAGCAGTTTGGAGGGTGTTTCGATGGACACTTGAAAAATTTCTTTTGATTTACAGACATTTTTCTGCAAAGTATTACCTTTCCTGTGCTGTTCTGAAGCTAAAGCTCCTATGTAAATACCTCTCTGTCTCACTTTAAGGTGAAATGGTCTGAATTGGGTCTGAATTTCTCAAATACTAGATGGTCACAAGGAGACACTATTAGTCACACTTAAGCCACAAAATACCAATACATTCTCCAGACTCCAAGATTAGTATAACTATTTAATAAAAACTTTTCTGAGCTTTGTTTGTTGACATGCGTTTTTTTCTGCATCCGCATCACTAATGCAGCCAAAAGAGAGAACATCATGTTATAGCTGGTCAGTTTTTGTGATGAGAAGAAAACTGAAGAACAGAAACTGCCCTGCAAATTAGTAAAGTTTCATTTTGCTACTCCCTATCTGCTGTCAGTAGGCGCTCATAGATAGAAAATGCTTAATGTATAAATTTGAATAGTCACTATTGGTAAGTGTTCCTGAGCAATGGTGAATGTTGCTGTCCCTAAACTGCAGGGTATTGTGTATTCAGACATTGTTCTGTACAGCCAGAAAAGAAACCTGGAATAAACCCAAGACATATTTGCAACATACATAAGAAAGCCATGGTACAGTTTAGAATCATGACTGATTTTCCTGGAAATGGTATCCTCGTGGTATTATACCAGTCAATTTTACTGCAGCACCACAATGCATATTTTAATAATATTATTGAAATCACAGTGTAATGCATGAAAATATATCAGATTTTGCATAGGAAAATGGTGCAAATGTGGCATCTATTTAGGTATGCATATATATACATACATACATACATACATGTATGTGTGTGTATATATATGACATGAATGTGTACTTGCATGGCCTAAAACTTTAAGGCTAAAAGAGAAGACAGGTACAAAGGAATTTCATGGCAGGGAGGTGGGGCCAAAGTGCAGGCAAAATAAAATAACAGCTCAATGGGCAGGAATCTGAAAAGCATCTTGGGGAAAAAAATGCCCTGGGCCAACAACCTTCTAAATGGGAGCATTTTGACTCAAAAGCTGGTCAGTCCAGCCTCCAGATATTGCCATTACTTGCATTGTGAAATGCCGTTTTAAAAGTAAACAGCCATTTTAAAAGTAAACAAGTCATGCTAAAATAGTTTTGCTGTTTCAAACCATTTCTCCTACTTGAAAGCTTTTGGCTTTGATAATTAGAAGCTTTTAATTGTTGCTGTAAAGTGCTCATGCACAGTGGAAATAAATGTGCTTCTATTCTGGTATTTTAACTTAAGCAGTTTTTCTCTCCCCTGGTATTGACATATACAGTTATTTGCAAGGAGCAATTATAGCCCTGCTGGGCCCCTTCGCATAGGCAAATGCATCACTAAACTGTCCAACTTCCTCAGTACTCCTTCCTGTCCCATCCATTTCCCTGACTAACTTAATACTCATTTTCAGCAGTTTAGTTTACTCCTTCTCAGAGATACACTACCAATATATTACAGAGTGCTCTAGGTACTTAAACCAATGCCCTGGATGGATTTATCAGTACTCTTTCCTAGCACAATTGATGTTACACTTGTGTTTTCAGATCTATGCCAGTGAGGTCTTCTTCTTGGCTGCTTTCTATTCTCATTCTCCTCTGTATACTCACAATTTCCTGAAATTTATATGCCTAGACTTGCATTATGTGCTATGAAATTTCAATCCACTTATATGAATTTAATTCAGAAACCCACAAATCCCTTGTCATTAAGAAAAAGAAAACACCTGTCTCTTTGGAAGATCATATGCCACTTCTAAGTGATTTACACCCGTGATTTATGTTGAGAATCTGGTGCAAGGATTTTACCTTGCTGGTTGCACACTGAATTTCTTTCTGCTTTTCCCTTATTGTGTATCTTTTATGACTTAATTTTCATGTTCCACAGAATCAAACTAAAAGGATAGATAACATACTACTTAGTATTTTTTACCTGCAGTAGCAGCTTCCAAAAACCTCATTTGCATAATGGCTGGTACATGCTTTATCAGCTCTACAAGTATTTTGAAGCTTTAAGAATTTTAAGTGTTTAAAATTCTTAGTAGTGATTAAGTTTTGAATCCAATGAAGTGATTCAGGTGTTTCCCTTCTGAGGACATCTGTTGCTGATATAAGATCTTGAAAAAATACTTCCCTGATATTTTCTTGCGATACATTCTGGTGAAGAACATTCTGGATAGAAAATTTGGTGATATCTTTTAAAATACACTGACATCTCTTTCTGTCTACGTCAGGAACAACTCCTAGATAAATGAAAAAAGCCTAAGCTGATGCAATACCAAGATATTCAAGAGGGTTAGTTTTTTAAAAACTTCTGCTTTACTTTGCATACAGAGGATTTGTGGTGTTTGACGGAATGAGCAGACTTAAGCATTTCAGCCAGTAAAATGGAGTCAGCAAAGGGAGTCCTCTGCTTCCACATGGGATATGTATAGTTCAGTACTTGCACCCCTAACAGAAGTTTTACATCATTAATCTACGTGTCTGCATGTGGATAAACACATAGTGCTGTCCATGTGTTGCTAGGAATAGGGTATAGAGGTTAAAGATGGAAGAAAGTAGCAAAGGATCAGATTCAGAGCAGGGATAAAGTATGGCAGTACTTCTGCAGGATGTAAAGAAGTATTTGCATGTGCTAATTCCTTCACTTGGACAGACAGCACAACTGTCTGTATCGGAAATTTCCTCCAACATAAGGTCTCCATCGTGAGTGACATATGATGTTTTTGTCCTTGAATTCAAACCCAGTGCATTATCACCCAGTAGTTTATTGCTCCTTAGGATATTTTCATACAGTCCACCTTCATTTATTGTTTCTATGGATAGCAGCTGTTCTTTATTTTTTTCTTTTCATTTCTTCTCCTCCTCGATCGCCCCTCCAACATATTTTAATTGAGTGGAAAAGAAAAATAATAAAGATGGATCAGATGGTATATTTGAAATTGTTCCTCACAAATATCCAAGTGTACTCTACATTTTCCCACTGTGACCATTCTATTTATGGTTTTGGGTAGATGATGATGGGGAAAAGCTATCTCCTCCTACAAGAGGAAGACGAAGTCTTTCAGAAATTTTGGCTCATAAAGTAGAATAGATGGCATTCTCATTCTTATCACAACGTCCCTGGTACATTTGTATGATATTAACCTCAAATCTGTAGACATTTTTTTAGAGATGCTCAAGACTGAATGTGATTCCTGTCCAGCCAGGGATGCCAGTTCCAGGAGTCCAAGTTGGACAGTTTGAGAATGTTGCAAACACATGCCTTTGGTTGTGGATAGAAATAGCCATGGAGATATTAATTCTGCTTTCCTTTTATGGGAGAAATCTCTGGAAACCTTTCTTGAAAATGGAGAGTAGGACCTGGCTCAGAGTAGCGGTCTTTCCCCCAGTTTGAAAGCTTCACCCCCAAATTAGAAGCCTCCAGGGATGAATTGCATGCTAGGACCTCACTGAGGTCAGCATACCTGTGACACCTGGAGTATACCAGCTTCAGTTTGTAGTGCAGTTGTACTGTGATGCAAATATTAATATTATATGTATTAATATATAATATTAATATATAAACAATATATAAACATAGTTTAGTCCAAGTGGTTTGGTCTCTACATGCGCATTACTCTTTCCTCTTGTTAATGGCAGCATGTATGCACCTTAATTTAATCTTGCTTGCTCACAAGGAGTAGGGGTTATGGTTTATTCATGGATTCAGGCCTGAGGACCCTAGGAGAGATCCCAACAGAAGGCTGGAGTTATCAGGAGATTTACAGTTTGTACTGCTATGGGGGAGCTTCCACTAACATCTTTAGACATAGAGAGATTTTTCATCTATATCATGACTTGGAGCAAAATTTGGATGTTTGCAAGCTGGGGGCATGAATTGTGAGGATAACACAGGAATAGGATTAAGACGTTTAGGAAGATAACAATGCCTATTTGAAATAGCATTATGTTTCATTGTCAGTAGTTTATGTTGAAGAAGTTACAGAAGAAAATGCAATCCATTAATATTTCGTCTGACAGATAAAAATTTGGTAACCATCACTGGTGATATCATTAGCTTTACTCAAGTTCATTGGTTCATGAAGGGGGAAGGTATCTCCAATGCATTAGGATTTGTTACACTGGAATAAAAAAAATTCACCAATAGCCCTCAAAATATTCTACCTATGGTTTTATTCCCTGAACAATAACTAAAGTGGCTCTTTTTTTGTTGTCTTGTTTTGTTTTGTTTTAAGAAGGTTTTTTTCACATATTCTGTAAATAAAAGAATTTATGCAATATATTTAAGAATATAATATAGAAATGGAAAGAGATCCTCACTAGAGTAAAAAAGGGAACATCTAAATAAGAGATACTGTCCTCTGACCCTGCATAGAATGAAAAAAAAATACTACAGACACTGCCTTAATTTAGTAATCGGTATTGTAAATGATCAATATTGGCAAAGATTAATGATATATTAATTTGATGCAACTTTCACAGTACAGTGTATTTTCTTTCCTCCCTTCCAGTCTTCCTGTTTCTTTTGTTCATCATAACTTCTTTCAGGGATGGTTTATAAAGTAGTTGGTGTGATTCTGGGACTTTTTCTTGTTTAGGGCCAGAATATTCATCCTGTGATTCTGTCCGTTCTGTCTTTTCTCCTTTGACCTTTCCCCTTTCCTTTTGCTCTTTCGTTTCCACAGTTAATGGCACAACACCTAAGAACAAATCTTGATATTAGTTTCAGATCAGCGAGCTCTGTGCTGATGCCTGCACCCAAAAGAAACTAAGTTCAATCTTATAAAAAATTCTTGCAAAACTTAGAGTGGAGATGACATGAAGCATTGCCAAATTATATTCCAAAAATATTTCCTATTTACGCCCTACTTTAATGAACAGAACCTCCTTCCTCTGACACCTTTCACACATTTTTGTCTCAGATTACGTGGTATGTGAATTATTCATGGTCTACTGGGCATAACTTTGTTGCTTATTACAGTTTTGGACAAGATGTGCTTCTATCACCAGATCCCCAGCAAACATGCCATCTCTATCCACATGCCATGCCCATGTCTGGTACTTCTCTGGCAGGCCGTTGTGAATAAAAACATTGTGAACAGCAAAGGCTGTGTCAGGATCCTGGAAACATTTGGTTCAGCTCCTGTCTGGAGCCCTTGGACAGGGTAACACCAAAGCTAGAAAAGGTAAAGCCTCTGGCTGTTGTATGATCTCTTGAATCTTTGGGGAACAGATTCAAAGGAAATCAGAAGGCTTCTCACAGGTATTATTCTACATAGGTGTAAACAAATATTAAAAATGCATGTAATTATTCAGCTAGAATTAGAACATTCTCTTTTGGGTTTGTATAAGCATTTTAAGTATGATCTGGGACTCCTTCTGTTTCTAATATGCATGAAAAAGAAAAAAACAATATCAACCACTGCCACACAACAAAACAGGTACCACTCTCCAAGTAAGAATGCATAATAAAGTGCCCCAGCCTGGTCTACCAAAGATGAAATTCAGCCATGACTCATTTAACCCCTCTATCTTTCAAAACTGTTAAGATATTTTAGTAGTACTGTCTGATTTTCCCCAGTGTACAGCATTGGATTTCTGAGATTTGCTCCCAAGTATTTGTAGACTTTGTGGCTCCAAATGAGCTTGCAGCATGGGATTTGCAGCCATGAGCAGCAAAACACAAGTTAGCCCATGTATTGCAGCCTATATACAGGTCAGGTTTGGGAAGAAACTTCTCTACTGCCTGGGCTCATGAATAAGAATTTCATGTCTTAAATATTTTCAAGTCTAAATAGGAAATAGTTCCATCTTTACCCATGAAAGGGCCTATGTATAAATGAATATACAATTTCATTAAAAATAGATGTGCCTCCTAATCTTCCTGCTTACAGAAAATATGCTCAGAGGCAGTCACCGTTTTGGGAGCAAGCCATCAAAAAATCTGGCATATATTTCAGTATCAACATGCAGATATTCACATCCATTCTGAATTGTATGACAGCATTGTTTGTTTGTGCAAGGAAAATATCTTATATAGCACAAATCACCATGAAATTACTGAGTAGTTACTTGATCATTTAATTAATGTGTGGTTACATAATAACTCCATGACTATTGAAGCCCTTCAGATTGCATTAATTATACTCAGAGTAATTATTCCCATCTGCTGACATGAATCTATGTCATATAGTTTTCTAGACAAGATAAATTTTTCAGAAACTCATGACTGAAGAGAAGATTTTAAAATCAAACTGGTCAGCACAGTCTAAATTACAGCACTTGGTATTTATTTTGTCTAACATTGCATAATGTAATTATGGTATCTCAATAGAAAAGGATATGAATTGTACTTTGTAACTGATAAATCTCTAAGGACAAGATACAAATATATAAATAACAATTAAACTAAAATTTGTGCTCCAAAATAGGTCGGTCCTCTGTGTTACAGGGACATGGACCAAAGATCTGGGTTTCAGCAGCAGTTTTGAGCATTTGTATTCTCTGCAGAAGTGCCTGTAGCTCATCTGAGAACCTCTGCTTCCTCTGCATGCTACACCTCCTCTGTTTCTCAATGTCTACAAAGTGCAAGGAGTCGGTGGGGAAGAGCTACGCATGCCTTTCCAACCCATAGACAGGAATGGAGGGTAACTCTGAACCTAGTTAACGGGAGGCAAGCTGAGTGTCTCTGCTCCAGCAAACTGAGAAGAGCTAATTCCCCACTGTCCTTTATAACCTGAATTTCTTCTGAAATTATTCCAGTGAAACAGGTAATGTTGCTCTCACTTAAGTTTCTTTCACTAGGATTCAGAGTGCACGTCAGCTCTTGCTAAACACAACAATTTCCACATGACAAAAAGGGGGCAATCTGGTATTTCTTTTTGGCCCAGGATCTCTCTGCTGGTCCCCAACTTCCTGCAGTTCATGCCCTCACCCACCCTGTGCTATCACCTCACAATGGAGATGGGGTGTCCAAAACAGCTTCCCAGCAGCTGCTTTCTCTTCTGCATGGGTTGTCTGCATCCAGCTTGTAGGGTTGCGGGCAGGATTGCTTTTTAATGAAAACCAGCACTTAATTTTTTTTTTTTTTTGCCCCCAAAGCTTAAAAATCTAAATAGCTTCCACCTGAAGTCAGACTCAAGAACTAAAACCAGTAGTATTCCAGTGTTAATATGATGACAAATGAGAAATAGTACCCTGATTAATTAGGGAAGTTTTGAGGAAAGGGATCAGTATAACTACATGCATTTAAATCAGCCCATTCTCTGAAAGTGTTGTATCAAACACTTTATTTTCCACAGTTTCAGCTTTTAAATATAGTGTTAAAATGTCAAGATCTGACTGAGTGAAAGAAAATTATTTTAGGGGGATTCTAGAGGCTACATGGAAACTAAAGGTCAATATCCATAAGAATGGGGGTAAGGCATTTGTATTGGGGTGGCTGGTGCATTACTTCAGTACATTTTGCCTATGAATTGCCTTCATGATTATGCCTGTCACTATAATTTAGGATGTTTGTTGATGTTTTACCATTACCTTTGTCGAGAAGCAGTGTCCTGGAACAGAAAACTCAATAGCGCTTTCCCATAAAGTCAAAGAAACCAAACTAATCAACTTGAAAAGTTGTTCTCTATCTCTCATTGCCAGATTCTCCTTGAATAAAAGTGCTTAGGATGGAAGGTGTTGAGAATTGATATCAAGGTACGTAGCTAATATCTTTATTGAATGTCTTCACTGCATAGGTATCTGGTCTTGAATAAGGTCCCAATACTGTGCCAGTATGCTTTGGGCTCATTTTTATAATGTACAATATTTTTTTCCCCCACAAGGGCTATCTTTGTTGCTCCAGAGTCTAAATTAATGCATTGGACTATAATTTTTAAGGCTCTACTCTGGAGTGTTTTGGTCTAGTTTGCTAAGAGATTTTCATGACCTTCCTCCCGTCCTCATCACTGATAGATACAACTAACAGAAAGCTTCAAATTGTCATGAGACACGAAGCAGAAAGAACAGACTCTGTTCTTTCAACTGGCATTAAGTTAACAGTGTGTGTTGTCTATACTTATAAACATTCTATCAGGATATAGGTGACTTGAAATACACCTTGTCCTTACAACAAGAGAAAAGTCATATGTCTGTATTTTTTGATATACATTCCTTTGATTTGCTTTTGAGATAAAATAAACATGCTGTGTGGGTATAAAAGTCAGTTCATTTGCATATATTATGCTTTGGAAAAAGACTTGACACTGCTTAAAATAACAATAATAACAGGCAAAAAATTTGCAGGTAATGTCAGAGAATTTAAATCGTATTTAGATTGAATATATATTCTTTGTAACTTGACTTTTAAAAGAAGGTGGAGAAAATAGTAATTTTGCATCCTATTAATTTGCCCTGTGTTTCTGATATCAGTTGTGAAAACAAGAAATCACTGTAATTTATTATACTTTAGCAAAAACTGTCATCCTAAGATATAAAAAAAAAATAAATCACATCAAGGAATATAAGATCCCCTTGATTTTAGGAAGCAGAATTCCCTCAAATGGTGAAATAATTGGTATGTTTACATTTGGAAACTTAGATCGTGTCTGGATAGCCCTGTGATTGCAACTTTTTTTTTTTTTGCATCTACATGCAAGCCAAAAATGTTCGGTTTTCTGTGGTGACTACATTACCTGAGGGCCAACGCTTGTATATTAATATTGCAAAGGTCTTTAAGCAAACATATAAAACCTGCTTTCTAACCATGTGCAAATGAGCCCTTCTCTAATTTGGGAACTACTGAGTGTTGTAGGTACAAAAGGTTTTCATAAAACCTCTGTTGTTTTACTTTCAGGCATATGAAAAATGATGAGATTTCTTTCAAGACAAATACAGATTCTGTTCAGAAATCAAGAAGTAAATGTTGCTGATTTCTTGGCAGTGCTGTAGGTGCAGTACTGCCAAATCACTTACTGTACAGTGTGAGGCTGAACCAAGCAGCATAAATGAGAACTCACTGTGCTAGTCACATGCATCAATTATCTATGTTAACAGAATTGTTTTTAAACCAGGATTTGGACTTCATTTAAATCAAACTTGCCTCAAATTTACATGTTACAAATCACTCTGCCTGGAAAGA
Source organism: Geospiza fortis (assembly GCF_000277835.1). Taxonomy (NCBI): domain Eukaryota; kingdom Metazoa; phylum Chordata; class Aves; order Passeriformes; family Thraupidae; genus Geospiza; species Geospiza fortis. The sequence goes on along the minus strand of NW_005054352.1, from coordinate 1,961,932 downwards.
AAGTGTGCTGAGACTCTGTAATTAGTTTTTAATTTCAGGCAAAAAGGCAAGGATGGATTTGGGGGTAAAATATACTCTTTGCTTGTAAAAAACATATTAATTCTTTAGATAAATAAAGATTCACCCTTCCCACCCCTGCCAGAGAATTACTCAACCATTTTTTAAAAAGCTATATTGTTAAATAGTTCTCTTCAGTCTTAAGCTGAAAACCAATATACCTTGATTAAGATGAGATTAATATTACTTGGTGAGAAGCTAAGCTGTCATATAATAGTCTGAAGGATCCTCAAAAAGTCAAAAAGATATTACAACACAGCATGAGCTACTCTCTGATCTTCTAAATATCTGGACTGTAGTTGCTTCTACAATTTCTGTCTTATCTATCCTTCTTTATGTTCACCTGTAAGTTTCTATTAAAACCCCAATAAGTAGTATGGCTTCTAACACTGAGGATTTAATACTGTACAGAAATTAACCACCTCAAGTACATGCATTTGCACATTAAAATCCTTCCTGCTACTGCAGTGCATTTCCAAGATAGGAAAGTCTGGACAGATCTATCAATGCAAGCATGTAGATATTAGAGCATGGAGATATAGACATACACATGTGCATATCTGTTTTGCTTTTTCTTTAACTCCAAATATTACAACGCACTAAAGGCTATTAATATGAAGAATAAAAATATCAGAAATTATAATAAGTATCTATATTGGAGTAGTGTGATGACTGATGGTTTTTCAGACATATTTACACCAGGTGTGGTAGGAATATCTTGAGCATCCAGTGCAGAATATTGTTACAAAAGAAATCTTTATGCAAGTACAAAATTCCCTGTGGAGAAAAATGTAATAAATCAATTCAGCTCCTAAAAACTGGCAAAACCAGCACAAACACCACGTGTCTGTAAGATCATGACAGATGTGTGGCTGTCGAAGATCGCTGCGTAAGGGGCTTGCCCACTGCCCATGCGGCAGACCTGAAGAGGAAGGGCAGAGGGAGAAGCTTCCTTTGCTGTAGGGTATATGGAAAATCAGTGGCTGAATTAGTAGGAGACCACTCTCCCAGCTCCCAAGTTTAGCCACTTGACCATGCCACTCTTGATGGGAAAGAAATTAATTGTCAAACTCATTTGTTGCACAAGTCACCTTAATTTGCTGTGACTTCACCAGCAGCAGTGCTGGCTGAGCAATCTCAGACACATCATCCTCATTATCATATGCTCAGACAGTCACCAGCTCTTGTGCAAAAGCAGAGGAGCAGGGTGTAGTGTGTTGAGGTGGTCCAGGTATGTGAGTCAAGAACAGACCTTGTTCCTACTTTGGAAAACCAGGGGGCAGGGCGAGGACCTGTATTCTGCAGCCCCCTGGCCTGCTTTTGATTCTGGGAGCAGGGAGCAGGATGCGCGGCCTGAGGGCAGTGACTTAAGGGTCACACTGTGTACTTACTATCCAGTGAGGTTTGAGCTGGTTTGCATAAAAAGAGCAGTAAATTCCTTGTATCTCATTTGCTAAAATAAAGCATCTCTCCATTGAGCTGCTGCAGTCCTTTGGTGAGACACAAACTCTGAGCTGGCCAAATGAAGTACAGGCTCTTCTGCTGAATCTGCCTGAAACATTTTTCTTATATCCCAGCTGTTACAGCACCCAGTCAACGGAGCTGTGAGATGAGGAACATATGCCTGTAACACTTCATTTCAACAGGCTCACTTAGTGTTTCTTACTTTGATCTTTCACTGTATACTTCCTGTAGCTGGAGTTAGTTACAGGCTGAAACAAAGCCCAGAGCTACCAAAGAGGGTTCCCCTCCCCACCCCCTGCCCCCTCCCAAAAAAAATCCTTTTGTACCAGATTCTGTTATCAAGTGTGTCAAATGAACCAGCTGGAAGATACTGTCTCTGTGAAAATGCTGCTAGGTTTTGAGCTCTTTCTAGCTGTCTTTGTGGCCACTGGTCTTGTACCATTATGGTTACTCTGAATTGGCTACAACTTTTCAGACCGGGTAGTGCCCTTTATGTTCCCCTTTGGCTAGAAACAGCCCAAGATAAATGCAATAAAAAGCTGCACAGAAGTTCTCTGTCTGAGTCAAAGAGTTAGTGCCTTTCCACTAGACCTATATCTTTCCTTGTCCTTCATAAAACCCAGTGAATTTTCAATCCTAAGCTTAGGCTTTTATATTTACTATTAGCTATTCAGGTAGGGCTAAAGGATTTCTTGAAATGGGAGCTCCCACATGCAGCAGTAATGCTCTCTTTGCACAGTGTATGGGAAGAGAATGAGTCTCATTTAGCTTATTGTAATCTTCTCCCAGAGAAGTGGTCGAAATGTCATAAACTAATTTTGGTGACAAAAAAATATTGCTAAAAATACATCAGTGAACAAAGAAGGCTGCAGTAGAACACAGTCTCTGGAAAAATTTTGTTTTCACAATCATGTGTACATTTCTTTTTGTCCTGTTTTCATCCTTGTAGCATAGCAATCAGATGAAAATAAACCACTGGCACTGGCCTATAATTAAATTATTTTCTAACACCACCACCTGGGTCTGTGTACACAGAATATCTTTCACTGTCAGGTCCAGTTCTGTGATGTCAATGATCCTTGTTAAAGGAGAAACAACTTTTACATATACATGAGAGCAACACATAGGAATAAATCTTTGCTAGAATACTGTGGGTTTTAAAAATTAAGTATGTAAATGTTGTACTGCATAAGCATGAGGTACATTTCAAATATATGGGGAATAGAAATTTAACTGGAATTCAGATACTTTGGATTTTCACTCCCATACTCATTTCATTACAATATGGAATTGCAGTGGGAGTCTTGTCATCCTCAGATCTCAAAGCTTCTCAGACTTTCTCATATGCACATCAAGTTGCATGTTTTTTACTATTCTTATATGTGAAGGTAACTACTTCGTCCTTTACAACAGCATAAGCAACCTTTTTGATAATGTTGATGGGAAAAAGAAAGTCAGTTCCATTACATTTCCCAAAATTCTAAACTTGTTTATTTTTTCGTCGTAGAACTCACAAGCCTTAATTGAAATCACTGAGTTTCCCAGCACATGCTCTTAAGCAAAGAAAACTTGAAGAAGAATTCCCTTGTGAATATGAAAAAAATATAAGATAAACATCTGAGAATTAAGGAAGAAGTTTTCTTCTGTGTCCTCTAGCCTACAAGGTCAATCAAAGCAGAGTAATTGAAATTTTGAGTGTATGTGTTCTTCGGGGAGCTGTTCTAACACTGCATGCTCACCATCCTCTTCTATATTTACAGTTAATGTTTGCAGAGATGGGACTATGCCCAGATTTTTCAGCTATGTTAGCTACCTAAAAATGTGAACAGCAGCTAGAGGGTCTTCAAAAGCCTGATTTTTTTTTGGAAATAACCCACAGAAAGGGTCTCAGTACTGCTAGGACCTTAAAAAGTATCATGTAGCAGTCTTACCTGGATTGAACACAAGTAAAATGCAGAAAGAAATACATGACATGGAATCTGAATATGGTCAATAAGAAGATACAGTACAAGGTATTCTGGGAGAAAAACCAAAAAATCTATTGTAAAATTTGATTTTGTAAAATCAAACCTGGGAGAATATCACCTCTAAATTTAATTTTAGGAAGAGATACTAAGAAAGGGATAAGGAGAAGACTCAGTAATATAGAATTTTAAAAAGATTAATTTAAAAATAATTTTAACAAGATTAATGAATAATAAAGCTAATATATACATATATATATATGTATGCATGTATGTATGTATGTATGTATGTATGTATGTATGTATGTATGTATGTATGTATTAAAACAAGGTTGTAACCCAGAAATTACCACCAGTTTGAATAAGCCTCAAGCATATGGGAAAGGATGTCTTCCCAGAAATAATTTACCCTGTGAAAAAGGGTTGAGGAGGTAAAAAAACTTGAGAAAAGGAGCAAATAAGAAAGAGACAAATGTATTAGACATATGGCTTATTTTCATGTCTAGCTACTAATTAGACAGCTTTAAAAAAGTAATTTGTGAATTTTACATCTAAGACACTGCTGACCCTACAGTGTGTGGCAAGTGTCCATCAGGTCTACCCTGAAGTCTGTGGCAGACAGTGTTGGGGTACTGTTAGAATATTGTCAGAATATTCTGATATAGCAGAATAGACATTCTTATTGACTTGTTGGTGACTAACATTAACCAGAGTCAGTTGAAATATAGTGCTTATCTCAATGATTCCTTAGGCTTCATCCAAGAGGAGACAGCACCATCTGCTTGGCTAGAGGATTGCAGCCTCATCTCAGGCAGAGTGCAGAGGAGGCAGTTTGTCAGGATTTCTGTTTCTGTTTGTAAACTGCCATTTCTACTCTCTGTCCTCTCCATAAAAGCTAGTGTTTTGCAGATGTGGTGAAAAAACATCAAAAAAACCATCTCCATCAATGGATGGAGACCTGCAAAGACAGCCAAAATACTTCAGCATTGGAGTGCCTGGAAAAAAATAATTCTCACCCAGAAGAAGGAAGGTTTCTTAAAAAAATGCTAACATATCTTTGACTGTGTGGTCTATCATGTTGATGGACCTGCCCTCCCTGATAGCCTCAAAAATCCTTGGGAACTGGTCAGAATGAGAAAAATTACAAAGCATGGAGACAACTTGAACAGAGAAGAAAGAAGTACAAGAAGCAGGGCAAACCATGGCATCTCACTTAGGTATCATTAAGGTCTCCCTACTGTCTGAGGGCAAAACAATAGAACCCCTTTTTGCCTTTCCCTTCTCCAGATGAGAAAAGAGGGTGATCTCTAGAAAACTCAGGCTAATTCAGGAGTCCCATGGTTACAGAAAGTCTGTGATTCTGAAAAAAGTTTTCAAATGTAATTATGCTGAATTTATGTAAAATATAATTATGTCAAATGCAAAACATCCTTTAAAAAGTGCTGCTCAACAATGAAATGTTTCTATCCTCTTCAAACTGCTAGGCCTGAAATTATGCCAACAATACCCTTTTGCAGCTGTTTTTATTGGTTCAATTTCCTCTCTGCTATCCATTTATTAATTCTGTGCTTGTTGGCCTTTTGTGCTAGTTCTAATTTCCTCTCCCTATCTAATCTACGTAGTTGACTCAGTTCAGCTGTCAGATTCCTCTTTTCTTCATATCAAGGTTCACATATTGTTTTAACCCCTCTTATGAAAAGCCATATATCTCTGTGTTAAATACTGACAATATAAGCTACATTTGCTAGGAAAACAAGGCCAAGCTTTTATTTTCCAAGTGTGTGAGAAGCCTTTGGGTTTGCAATGCCCACTAGCAGGTATGGGAACTGTGTAAAATCAATCCATTTTACATATAGTCCCCATTGATTCATTCAGTCCCTAACATATAAGCAAAATAATCAGGTGAAACTTTCAGTGCCTAGATTTCAGTAAAAAATTAGATCATTCTATCTCAATTTTATGTTACATTTTAGGGTCAAAATATTTGACATTTAAAGCTCATCAATGTGTACCTAAAGATTTTCTCATATTCTTGCTCCACTGTTACTCAGGCGAAACTAGAACACAGTTCAGTAAGAGTTCAGCCTAAATTGAGTTTCATAAATCTGGTTAAAGAATCCAAGATTTGTCAAAGCACTTTTAATATATTTGAAAATTATAGAAAATTCCATTGATTCATTCTGACTCCTTAACCAATGACTCATTGGTTTTCTCAGGAAAGAGGGAAGAGTACACAGAGGTGTTAATTACACAGAAGTGACACAAGTGCTCATAATTTTGGTACCAACCCATAGTCCATTTTGACAAGCATCCTTAGCTTCATTCACCAAGAACGTGATCCAGAGCTCACAGGAGTCAATGGCAATGACCCAACCCAGTGAAGTGAGTTCTGGAGCCAGCACCAGAGGAGTCTGGTTTTGAAAGCCCTGAGAGGGCTTGGTAAAACTGAAGCTTTTGGTGATGAAAGTTTTGGTCAAAGAGCAGAGTTAGCCCTTTGTTTTCCAGCACAGCCTTTTGCAAAAGTGAAGACTGTTGATGGTAAAACAAGCTTCAGCAATTTAAAGGAAGGTAAATCAGTGCATGACACTTGCAATGAAACTGGTTCAATTTCTATTTCTAGCATATCAAGCAGTTGAAGTGAACTTAGTGATACTCTGCACTTCATTATGAAGGGACATACAAAGCACAAATGTTTATGTTTTTGTTTATCTAGGAAGACAAGCTTTACAGAACTCTACCTGAAACTGATATCTTCTCATGATTTATGAATTAAAAGCAGATCTTCATCAGCAGCAAACCCCATAAAATGTTTCTGTTCCACAATGAATCAAAAGACATGATGTGTAACAGCACTCTTTTAGTGATGACATTGATGTCTGTCTTCAAGTGTGATTCAAATCCCCAAATAAAGGTATTTTTTTCTTAATTTAGTGAACCCCTCTGATAATTAGTCTCTAGAGAGAATAGACCTCTGCATGTCACAGACCCTAATGAAAATGATGGATGAAAGCTCTGAGTAGTACAGAATTAAGGAAAATTACTGAAAGTCAGTCTAGAACAGTGGGTTTGCAACCCTGAAAGTTGCTATGTAAAAAGGCTGTCCATGAACTTAGTTGAGAGCAGAACCCTTAGAGTAAGCTCAAAGATGTGACTTGCTGGGCACAGATCTGATTGCAGCATAAGTGTGGGAGATCTGTGTTGGGAAAGTGCCCTTTGATGTTCGTTACGTGTGTGGAAAGAGCATATACAGACGTGCTTTGTAAATTAGCAGGATCACACTAAACATTATATCTGGCTCAGAACATCCACTTCTAATGGTTTATTTAATGACTTATTTACATGGTAATTTCCTGCATTATTCTGTGTTTACTTTGCAGGTAGTGAGTCAGACCAGCAAAATGAAATGCATGATCTCAAGACTCTCTCTGTTGTGATCCAGAAGTGACATTTTGCTGCTTTCTGAAGGGAGCAAGCATGCATTCAATGCTCACATCTTCATTTTGAGAAGCCAAATGAAATTAGTGGCAAAGAAAAAGGAAATGAAACGTGTCGTTAGGATCCAGGCTTGGCTGAGCTCTTACCAAAATGATTGTTAGCAGTTCAGCTCACAATAAAATACGCAGGAACTGCATAATTGCTGCAAATACTATGAAGCAGCTAGGTCAAGGGTGTGATAGGCAGCTGGTGTTCAGATTACCACTGAAATTGTGTGCAATGTTCTTTACTGTCTTCTCACTGCTTGTGGGAGAGCATGAGAACATATGGCTTCTCTGGAGCAGCCTGTGTGGGGAATTAACAGCGTATCATCTTGGAGAGATATACGATGGTTTGGTCTATGTTGACTCTGAATGCTGAGATTGACTGACCTCCACATGACCAGGGCACCTTACACTCCTTGTGGTCCCTGAAAATCTTGTTTTTCTCCTTTTCTGTGCTTTTTAAACTTATTTTTCTAGAATAGGACAGAGTTGTGTGGCTTATGACACAGAAGACTTATAGAAGCAGGGATATCTGTTCTTGGGTAGCTGAACCAGGCTGAAATTTTTTGCAGGAACTGTAAGGCTCTATGCCAGTAATCTCTCACATGTCATCAATCCTCTTAAAACGGGAAGTCTTGACAGAGCTTGCTTTAAGGAAAATCTCCCCAGGTGTGGAAGGTGGTGAAGGAGTCCCTCAAGATACAAGCCATTTATTGAACATGCACTTTGAAGAGTTATATTTCAGTGGCAACATAGGTTTATAACTAGTTTCAAAAGAGATAGTGAGCCCTATGATTAAATAATGAAAATATCCAAATGTTCTGGTCAGAACAGAATTTTGTATTTGTGAGATTTTATATTCTGAGTGGTGGACCATTATTAAGATCCATGCTGCATGTTATCTACTCTGTCCTATGTTAGACACAGAACAATCTCTTCTATTTAAGGTGAACCACGGGTCAAAAAAAATGGGTTGAAAAATTATGACACCTTTTATAATCCATGTTTTTTTCATATTCAAATTTTTTTTGAAATATTTGTAAAACTTTGAGCAGACTGTTGTCATGGGTCTTGACTGTACACATAAGGCATGATCTATTCCACCATCCTCTTGATTAACTTTTCCTAGCCCACCAAAATCTGGGTGATCTTCTTATTTGAATAGTTAAGATATCTCAGGAGTTTTTGAATATATGTGTGTCAAATGGAGCAATGAACATGTTAGCCAAAGATTGTATTACTTCATCCATTCTCTCTCTGGTTAACACTTAGCATGGAGATATATTTAGTCTGCAGGCTTATGAAGCTTCAGCAGCTTGATACAAATGGAAATATGTCCATGAGTCTTTATCCCATTATCTGGGAATACTCCAGTGATAGGTTTATCACTTGAATCAGTAAACTCCTTTGTAACCCTTGTTTTGGCATTTTTCATTAGACGAAATTGTTTCAGCCACAGTGAATACAAAGGTCTGAGCACCTTTCTTCAGCCTTATTAAATAGGATTCCCTCTATTTTCTTAGTCTCTAGAACAGCTTTGGGAATAGTTATCTCAGTTAATTTGATCTCATCCAAGATTTGAAACTGATTTATTTCTTTGCTTGACTGACAGATTCACATCAGGCTTCAAAGCAATTTCCAGCTCAAGTGTATTTGTGCTATGCACAAGGTCCATCTCTTTTTGCATTCTAATTATCTGCAAGAAGTTTTTCCAGGAAGCAAGGGAAAGGAGGAGAGCTTCAGGTGAGCCAGGACAGACCTGTGGATAGTTCTAAAAGCAGATGTGGTATGGATTGCTCTGTCAAATCCAAGATGGCAGTGGTTTCTTAGAACGCAGCACTCACATGCTTCGATACTGATTTTGTATTAACAAGCAGTTAATCTTCATAAGACTTGCTCCTTTCGAGCAGCGCTCAGAGTGTGCGGACCCTTCTTATGACTGCTGATTTGTGGTGTTATTAGCGGCATGTTCACCACATGGATGACTCAGGATGGAAAGGACCCTCTGCAATGTCCTCACTGCTGGTGTGGTGCTTTGCTTTTACCCTTTTATAAGTGCCACAGCTTCTGAAAAGGTAGAAAGAAACCCTTTCCACAATCCAAAGTTATTGTAACTCATTCTCCAATGCTTATTAGTGTCACTTATTTAAATATTAGGTACACTTTGCCTGCCGAGGGTAACATGCTGTAGGGACTGGTTGAGATTGGACCAGCCAAAGAAGCACACAGCAGGGGAAAATGCTGAGTATGAGTTTCTCATGTACAAACCCAAACGTATCATTGTTGAGCAGTGCTGTAGTTGTCTTCTTATTTTTGTAACTTACTTCTGATGAATCTTTACTTTCCTGTAATAACATTACATATAGATTTGGTGGGCAACATAAAATAGAGTGTGTAGAAAAAAAAATCTGAACAATTTAAGTAATTTATGTGTAAAATCCTAGAGGTGAAAAGAGGTAAGACTATGTAATTTTCACTAACATGCAGTGCCATGTGAATATACTGAAAAAATACATGAAATGCAGCATGAAATTTTCTTTTCAAATAAAAATATGAACTGTATTTTCAATCAAGAACAGAACATCAAATTTTTTGTTTTGAATTTTACGTGTAGACAAAACTGGGCTGACAAAAGAAGCAGTAACTACTGCAAGTCTTTCAATTTCTCAACAAAACATGAGTATTTCTATTCCTTATGGTGCAACTACTAATAAATGATGACATTTTGGCAAAAATTATCTAACATATCCATTTAAGGCAATCCATTATAAATGTAAACAATAGTACAGCTCAACAAAATTATTTTTATTTCTTCCTACAGAATTTATTTAACAGACATCACTAGAACCATCTATTATTTATCATATCTTAAATTTTAATGCATAAGGATATGAAAAATGTAAAAAATTGAAATATAGAAAATGTCTCATTATTGTGTTGATGAATCTGACCTGTGAGTTCAAATCCACAAGTGGAAATGGGTTGGCTGCCATAGACTATTTGTCGTCTAAATAGGTTGAAGAATTAATTCTTCACAGCCAGCAAAAGGATGTATTGAAAAAAATAACGTATTCCAGAGTCAACACCATGAAATGTATTAATTGTGAGAAAAAAGTAGTTTAAAAAATGAACAAATTTGAACCTTTGCCTACAATTCTATGAAAAATGAATTAACATTGAACAAAATAAAATGAGGCATTTTATCTGTATATTTCTGTGTAGTTCTGTATCTCATTGCTTATGTGGATAGTATGAGTCAGTGGAAAATTAGGTTTGAAAAAGCCTAACACCTCATATTTCCTATGTGGTCAAAGCTGTGATTTTTAAGAGTTTGTGCTCTCCTCTTCTAAGAATTGATGGAAGATTTCAAGCGCAAAACAAGTCAAGTAATCTTTGGAAGTTTTCTTTTCAAACTTAATTTTGACAGAATGTTGTGAGGACATTTTGTATGAATGAATTTTATTTGGCTGATCAAAGCAGAATTTCAAGACAAATTTAAGCTTTAGTCTTCCAATAAGTCTTTTCAAAATATGTTAGGAGAGAAGTTAATTTTAAAAATCTGGCTGAATTTATATTTTCTCCCATGGACCTGGTGACAGGATAGGTTAGTTTTTTTTTTTTAAACAAATATATCTGTGAAATGGTCTTGCAACTTTGGATAGTGTCAGACCACAGGAGAGAAAACAACCATAGGAAGCTACAAGAAGCTCAAATCACTGCACATAAGAATAAAGAAGCAGATAATTGTAGAAGAATGAAAATCACTCTAACATGAAAGTGTTGAAAACTATAAGGCAAAGTACAGCTTACAGTTCTTGTCAGGAAACTATCTATCAGGGAACTACTAAAGAGGTTTAATTTTGGGGAGTTTGACAATGGGACCTGATGATATGCCAAAAGAAGTGTCTTAAAATTAGGACAAAAAATAAAGGCTCATTCACTCCAACAGCTCCTCCCACTCCAACACTCCTTCCACTCCTCAATGGAAGCTTAAGAACAAAACTGTGCTCCTAGGAGAGGGAGTTATCCTTCTTTCCCTTGGCAGAGGATACAAGAAGAACAGAAGGATACAGCACATATATACTAATCAGCATAAAAACAGATCAGAGCGGCATTAACCCTGAACCACTGTCTTTGAAAGGGTTGTCACTGGGATGCTACAAAAAAAGTAGAGTAATCTCTCCAAATGTAATGAAATATCATTCACCTTTTTGGTGTTTTTGCGATTATGCTAATGAGCTCCTGAGTTTGCAATTTACACCTACAGGTCTATGTCTCAAAAGCTTGGGCCATGCTGGGTTGCTAGGTGGTTGCCTTCTGTGGTTTGATCTGGTTTTCCAGCTCAAATCATCACACCAAAGCTTCTTTCTGTTCTGTGTTTGTAAATGAGAGCTGTGAGGAGCAGTGTGCATGCCTGAATCCCACCATCTCGTGAGCTGATGTGTGGCCATGTGCTACCAGACCTGGGAGGCACTCCTGTCTCCTCTTGTGTAAACTTATCTCCTCAGGTCTCGGAATAATGAAATTTTCCAAATTTGCCAGTGTGCTAAGATACTTGTAAGTCCCTCATATGCTACAGTAATAGGTCTTAAAAATAGACAAATGGAAGATTTATAAGCTGCTCATCAAAGAAAGTGTCATATATTTTTTCAAATTATTTTACTTGTCCTTGTACAGTAATAATTTTTAGCAGTGCCGATTGGAAAAAAGTCTTAGAGAGTTGTGATTTTTGCTGATTTGTTTTACTGTGGAATGGGCTATATTACCTATGAATAATTGAATATCCACTTCATATTCAGTACAGTGAAGTGAAGTGAAGTAATTCACAAGATGACATAAGTAGTCTAGGACAAATTCAAATTTGCTCAGAAATCCCTCTATGCTCCTTACACTACCACATTTTCAAAGCACCTGTCTATTTGCTTGGAAATAGTGCATTACAGCTCTTTTAGTGCATAAGATTACAGATTTTGATTAATTCACCAGTCTCTGTGCTTTACCTTTTCTAAAAAGGTAGGTGACTGTCTACTATAATCATCATTATAAATTTAGAGTAATGGTGGCATATTGCTTTGGTCTCTGCCCAAATGCAGCATGTTTTAATATCAAGACTCCATAATTAAAAGGATATTCAGTGACAAGCAAACTAACAGCACTTCACATTAATCTGAATTATAATACCCAAACACTATAGTATTTCCACCCATTCCAGTAACTCTGTAATTGCACCGCATTCTGACATGCTTCTGCTGTTATCACAAATGCATTGTGGCATGTGGGTCTGCAACACACCCCACATTTTACTAAGTTGAAAAGGACAGTATGTGAAGAAAATATTGGCTGCAAATGCCAAGTAAATAGTGTTGAGTAAAACACCACTGTGCAAGAGCACACACACGAACACCACTCGTCTAGCCTGCAAGACGAGCTCTGAACACATGAGGATGCTGATGGCTCTTAACCAGCTTCACACTTCCATAAAAAAATTTGCAGCCTTGTCCTCACGCTATAAGCTTTTAGGTCAAATCCCTTGCTTTCTGGCTTGCCTTCTTTTCCTCCTGCACCACACCACTCAACTCCCATCTGTCCTCTGCAATAGATGATATCTAAAATCTGGCTACCAGTGTTCTGCCTCTCAGGGTTGTCCTGGTGTTCTGCCTTGGCAGGGGGAATTGCCTGCAGTGCCAACTTACCACCTGTAAAACCATGGAGGACTCATTTCTCTCAGAAAGATACCCAGACACCTGGAGAGGTCTCCAGACCTCCTTCTAGCATTTGAAGCTGGCTGCTGTTTTCTGCTTTTCTTCACTTTATTTTTGACTCTTTTCCTGAACTGGCTTTGTTTCTTTTAATTAACAGCAGTTGTTGGATAGTTAATGATAGCTTTAGCAGCTCAAGAGGAGACTGGGGAGAAAGACTGGAGGGCGAAAGAAACACTGACAGCATAGCCATGGAAAATTACTATTAAGTAGTGTTTGGGTTTGACCTGCAGATCAGGTGTACTGAGGACTTTTCCTTAGAGAAAGGAACAATAGCTACTTACCAAAATTCCATCAATAGTTTCTTGTGTTGGGTATAAAAGCACTGATGCAAAGAAGGAGCACTTATTTTTTACTCAGAACAGTCCAAAAAAGAAGTGCCAGCTACCAAGAATACCTCTTCAGTTTTTACTGCTAGCTGGATCAGCCTCATAAATGCCTAAACTCATATATAAAAATGTTAATGTTTTCCAATTGCTACTCTGAATTTATATTTATTGCAATACAATGTATCCATTAGCTCATCTATCACCGGTAAATTTGTTACTGCTTCAAATATACAGTACATAACTTTGCAGCAATTTCATTTTACAAGCTAATAATGTACTGTAATGTAGCTTACAATATCATGTAGATGTATTTGATTAGGGAGGGTCAGCAGTCAGTCAGGTTGAGTAGTGGATTACATGAGAATGAAATTTTTAACTTATTTACTGTAGAAATGAACAGCTTTGTTGCACATTAAACATGTTAATTTAACAGGTGTGTCATTTTATTCCCTCAAATATTCATTGAAGAGGAACAAATGGTATTTTGACTCAAACAGAAGCATAGTAGACCTGGAATGGTTTTTTGATGCTTGACATGTTTATTCTTTAAAAAGAGTAATAATTGTATTTAAATTGTATCTAGATTTATTGTGTGCATATTTATGTATTTATATATTGTATGCTATATTACAGTGTCTTCAGGAACTTCCCAGAAAAAAGAGAGATGGCTAAAATATTTTCCAGAAATGTAATTAAAATAGAGGGGTTTTTTTCTTTTATTCAAGCAAAACAAAGTTTCAAAAATATACTAAACAGGAGGTAATTTTTTAGAAAATTTTGGAAAATGTTACCATTTTTCACTTACTACATGGATGTGCCAAAATTCATATCTGTGTTCTCTATGGAGAGGCAGTGTCCCTGTGCCATCTGCAAGCTAGGGGTAAGGCAGGGATGTCCTCACAGAGCACTTCTTCCTTCACATGCTCCAGGTGGGAGTGTGCTATCTCAGGTGAGTCCAAAGATGTTCCAGCTCAACAAAGATGTTCCTATGGGGTAGGAGTAATATGGATTAATATTTGGCTTCCTATTCAAGTGATCATTGCAGAGGAGGAAAAAAATCAGGATTCTATTTTAAGAACAGTGGTTATCGGGATTTCAAAAATGTGGAAGTTCTAGAGAAGCTGTTTCTGGTCTTGCTCCAACAGCTCCATGTCCTTCCTGTGCTGAGGACCCCAGAGCTGGAGGCAGCTCTGCAGGTGGGGTCTCACCAGAGCAGGGCAGAGGGGCAGAATCTCCTCCCTCCAAAGCTGCCCACAGGGCTTTGGATGCAGCCCAGGACGCATTTGGCTTTCTGGGCTGCAAGTGCCCATGGCTGGCTCATGTCCAGCCCCTCACCAGCACCCCCATGTCCTTCAGGGCAGGGCAGCTCTCAATTTGTTCATCCCCCAGCCTGTACTGGGGGCTGCTCTGGCCCAGGTGCAGCACTTTGCACTTGGTCTTGTTAAAACCTCATGAGATTCCAAAGGCCACTTCTTGAGCCTGTCCTGGTGCGTCTGGATGGCATCCCATCCTTCAGGAGCGTCAACCACACCCCTCAGCTTGGTGTCTTCTACAAATTTGCTAAGGGTGCACCCGACCCCTTTGTCTATGCCATTAATGAAGGCAGTAAATAACACTGGTCCCAATACAGATCCCTGAGGGACACCACTTGTGTGTGAGACAGTCTGAGGCATTGACTACGGCCCTCTGGATGTGACCATCCAACCACTTTGTTATCCATCAAATAACAGCCCATTCAAATCCAACATAAAATCCATCTCTCTCCAATTTAGAGAGTAGGACGTTTTGGGGGGACCGTGTCAAAGGCTTTACAGAGGTCCAGACAAATGACATCTGTAACCCTTCCCTTGTACTCCAGTGTAGTCATCCCATCAGAGAAGCCCACTAGGTTGGTCAAACAGATTTGCCCTTGGTGAAGCTGTGCTGGCTCTCTCCAAGCTCCTCCCTGTCCTCCACAGGAGCTCCCCCAGGGATTACTGTAGGCTCCTGGTTGTTACCACCCAGGCCAGAACAGACTGCATCACACAGAACAGTAATGCAGATGACTGCAAGAACCAGAGACTGACTTGCTGTGGGTGAGAAGAAAATACCTCTTTTTGTTACTAACTCACACTAGTAACGTTTCTCTTTTGCAGGCATTCAGATAAAGCACGGAAAACACATTAATGAGAACATATTTGCAGAACTGCAGAGAGGCAATATTTTTTAAAAATCAAAGACATTATCTTTGTTATACATATTTATGTTGTGTTTCTACTGCTGGGGGAACTACATTCAATTAAGAAGTCAGAAGTTATGAAGCTAAATTAATCATGGGCAAAATTCCATGCTCCATGTTATATTTGTATGCCCATGAAAGAAATGAAGAATTGTTTTAGCTCCCTAATATTCCTGCTCCTTTCAGCATGTTCCAGCTGAGAAATGAGACATAACATGAAATAGTTTATAGTTTTTTATGTGAAAGGTGACTGTAACTGTCACTTCTATTTATCTTATAGTTTCCTGAGTTTTGCCAGTCTTTTAGTCCATTCAGACAGCATAGCTTTTAATTTACCTATCATCATTCTTATACTACACACATGAGCATTGCAGCAGGGAAAAATTATGTGAATTTCTGGAAATGCTGACTTCCTAAGAACTATTTTGAGAAGTAATATTACACAATATTTGCAGTAATCTTTTGTATAAAAGATCTGTGGAGAGCTAAGG